>NC_088240.1:79835000-79952500 GCF_036934945.1 Oncorhynchus masou masou | reverse complement strand
GTGTGTTTAATGACAGCTCAGTGTGTGTGTGTGTTTAATGACAGCTCAGTGTGTGTGTGTGTGTGTGTTGTGTGTGTTTAATGACAGCTCAGTTTGTATGTGTGTGTGTGTGTGTGTGTGTTTAATGACAGCTCTCTGTGTGTGTGTGTGTGTGTGTGTTTAATGACTGCTCTGTGTGTGTGTGTGTTGTGTGTGTTTAATGACAGCTCAGTGTGTATGTGTGTGTGTGTGTGTGTGTGTGTGTGTGTTTAATGACAGCTCAGTGTGTCTGTGTGTGTGTTTAATGACAGCTCAGTCTGTGTTTAATGACAGCTCTGTGTGTGTGTGTGTGTGTGGGTGTGTGTGTGTGTGTTTAATGACAGCTCTGTGTGTGTGTGTTTAATGACAGCTCTGTGTGTGTGTGTTTAATGACAGTTCAGTGTGTGTGTTTAATGACAGTTCAGTGTGTGTGTGTTTAATGACTGTTCAGTGTGTGTGTGTGTGTGTGTGTGTTTAATGACAGCTCTGTGTGTGTGTGTGTGTGTTTAATGACAGCTCTGTGTCTGTTTAATAACAGCTCAGTGTGTGTGTGTGTGTGTGTGTGTGTGTGTGTGTGTGTGTGTGTGTGTGTGTGTGTTTAATGACAGCTCTGTGTGTTTGTGTGTGTGTTTAATGACAGCTCTGTGTGTGTGTGTGTGTGTTGTGTGTGATTAATGACAGCTCAGTGTGTGTGTGTGTGTGTGTTTAATGACAGCTCAGTGTGTGTGTGTATGTGTGTTTAATGACAGCTCAGTGTGTGTGTGTGTGTTTAATGACAGCTCAGTGTGTGTTTAATGGCAGCTCAGTGTGTGTGGCCTCTATATTCTCTGAGAGTATGTGGGCTACATTTTCTGATGTCGACAATAATTTATGCAGATGATGTAAGCAGAGCATAATATAATAGCCAAGGGAATTGATGCACGCTGCAGTATGTATACATTATTACAAACAGTAACCAAACTGCTCCTAACTTCCCTGGCCTCCTGACTGTGTGTTACGTGCTGATCTCCTCTTCTCTGTTCCAGGACCTGTTGTTCAGTGCTTGTGGTCTTAGTGTCCTCTTCTCTGTTCCAGGACCTGTTGTTCAGTGCTTGTGGTCTGAGTGTCCTCTTCTCTGTTCCAGGACCTGTTGTTCAGTGCTTGTGGTCTGAGTATTCTCTCTACCATCATCTGTACTCTGTCTACGGTCACCTGTAGTATACACATCTTCTCCCTGGACCTAGTGCACCTGGTGAGTCCACACAAACACGGACAATATTTTCTTTATCCATCCCTTATGATTTCTCCTCTATCTCTGTTTGTTTCTCTCTAGCTCGCCCCGCACCGCTCTCGCTCCGTCAACCCAGAATGCACCACTCCTCAGGACGCCTTCCTGACCAACATCATGGACTTTGAGGAGTTTGTCCCGCCCATCCCTCCGCCCCCCTACTACCCCCCTGAATACACCTGCAGCTCTGAGACAGACGCACAGAGGTAATAACACACACACAGGTAGCCTGAAGGTTAGAGCGTTGGGGTTGCTGGTTCGAATACTGGACCTGACAAAGTGATAGATATGGACAATGGTGACCTTGGCTTGACCCCACTCCCTGCGGGTGTCTCAGGGGGAGTTGGGATATGCAAGAAACACATTTGTTACAGTTTTTCTTAACTTGCTAACAAGCATTGGTCAATACTGAAGCCACTTTTTCAAAACTCTTCACACAGACTGCATTACTGTCAAGAGAATTATGTTCTCAGTGTTCATAAACCCAATTGAATGAATTACTCAGCCTGAAACCCAGAATTTGTAGGAAACTGGTTGTAAGAATCAGATGGAGGCCCAGTTACAATAGTCCGATAATTTATTTCCGAGAGAGCGCTGCCTATCATTTCCTGTACATTGGTCTACATACTGTCAGGACCCGGTTTCGAACCTGGGTCTCCGGAGTGAGAAACAGTCACTTAACCAACTGAGCCACGAATAGACAGCAGAACCCAGAAGATGAGGCAGACACAGCAGTACTTAAGACGGTGTATTTAATAAAGAAAAAATCCTAAAATACAAAAAATGGCAAATCCAAAAGGTGGTAGGTAAAACACAAAAAGAACTCAAAAGAAACTCACCAAAAAATAAACAAAAACAAAAAACAGAATACCACAAGAACGTCACCCGGAATCGACAAGAGCACACAGAACACTAGGGCAGGGTGCTAACATACAAACACAGAGCACAGAACTGAGGGAAACAAAGGGTTTAAATACAATCAGGGGAAACGAGACACAGGTGCAAATAATAATGGGGATCAAGGGAAAAACATAGGGACAAAAAGCACAATGGGGGCATCTACTGACCAAAACCCGGAACAACCCTGGCCAAATCCTGACACATACCTCACATTTCGTCATAAATGTCCCTCCTCCTCTCAGAAACAATGACAATATGGTTCACAAGTCTTCTCCTACTCACACGTTGTCTGCCACCTGTTATGCAGGTCTCTCCCCTCCCTGGGTGGGAACAGAATGTCCTGTAAGGAACATAGTATTCCAGACGGTCTGACGACAGCTCCATTTTGTTTCTCACTTACACCCTGCTTACACTCTAACAAGGAACAGAAAGTCCTTGTTCTAATTCTTGACTAAAACTACACACCTTATAATTAGTTTTATGATTCTAATAAGTTTCATAAAATCATACAGTGACAGGGTAGTATTCTGTTGGTTATAGTTCTACGTTAAATGTATACCTCATTTAGTAATTATTCATCACAATTACCAACCTGCATCTTGGCCAAACACTTAATCTCACCTCTAAAACTCAGTCAAACCACCAAAACACTTCATACATGTCTCAAAACAAGCTCGTTCGACCAGAACACTGGCAACAATTCTCACTCAGAAAGCGTACAGTATGTTGTCACTCATAACACACTGACCTAAATAACACTAACAGGGAGCATTACATAAATGAGGAACTTTTCTTTGAAGTTGAATGATTTTTCATTATAGAATTAGAATAACACCTTTATTGACTGTACTAAAGTTTATGTAACAAGAATGAACCAGAAATTTTGCAATTTGCTTCAATAACCTTAATTTTTTTCTATATCTTTGCATATATTAATTTACTTGTGAAAAATAAAAAGTTTAAACAAAAAACAAATTCCAGGGTTGCAATAATAATGACAAAAAACCATCATCACCATGTCTAGTATAATCACTCATACTGTACAGTACTGTGAGAGTTCTAGTTCTCATCATGTCTAGTATAATCACTCATACTGTACAGTACTGTGAGGGTTCTAGTTCTCATCATGTATAGTATAACACTCATACTGTACAGTACTGTGAGGGTTCTAGTTCTCATCATGTCTAGTATAATCACTCATACTGTACAGTACTGTGAGGGTTCTAGTTCTCAACATGTCTAGTATAACACTCATACTGTACAGTACTGTGAGGGTTCTAGTTGTCATCATGTCTAGTATAACAGTCATACTGTACAGTACTGTGAGGGTTCTAGTTCTCATCATGTCTAGTATAACACTCATACTGTACAGTACTGTGAGGGTTCTAGTTGTCATCATGCCTAGTGTAACACTCATACTGTACAGTACTGTGAGGGTTTGAGTTCTCATCATCATGTCTAGTATAACACTCATACTGTACAGTACTGTGAGGGTTCTAGTTGTCATCATGCCTAGTGTAACACTCATACTGTACAGTACTGTGAGGGTTCTAGTTCTCATCAACATGTATAATTACTCATACTGTACAGTACTGTGAGGGTTCTAGTTCTCATCAACATGTCTACTATAATCACTCATACTGTACAGTACTGTGTTGGGTTATAGTTCTCATCAACATGTCTACTATAATCACTCATACTGTACAGTACTGTGAGGGTTCTAGTTCTCATCAACATGTATAGTATAACACTCATACTGTACAGTACTGTGAGGGTTGTAGTTCTCATCAACATGTATAGTATAATCACTCATACTGTACAGTACTGTGAGGGTTCTAGTTCTCATCAACATGTCTAGTATAACACTCATACTATACAGTACTGTGAGGGTTCTAGTTCTCATCATGTCTAGTATAACACTCATACTGTACAGTACTGTGAGGGTTCTAGTTCTCATCAACATGTCTAGTATAACACTCATACTGTACAGTACTGTGAGGGTTCTAGTTCTCATCAACATGTATAGTATAATCACTCATACTGTACAGTACTGTGAGGGTTCTAGTTCTCATCAACATGTCTAGTATAACACTCATACTGTACAGTACTGTGAGGGTTCTAGTTCTCATCAACATGTCTAGTATAACACTCATACTGTACAGTACTGTGAGGGTTCTAGTTCTCATCAACATGTATAGTATAACACTCATACTGTACAGTACTGTGAGGGTTGTAGTTCTCATCAACATGTATAGTATAATCACTCATACTGTACAGTACTGTGAGGGTTCTAGTTCTCATCAACATGTCTAGTATAACACTCATACTGTACAGTACTGTGAGGGTTATAGTTCTCATCAACATGTCTAGTATAGTCACTCATACTGTACAGTACTGTGAGGGTTCTAGTTCTCATCAACATGTCTAGTATAATCACTCATACTGTACAGTACTGTGAGGGTTCAAGTTGTCATCATGTCTAGTATAACACTCATAATGTTCAGTACTGTGAGGGTTCTAGTTCTCATCAACATGTCTAGTATAATCGCTCATACTGTACAGTACTGTGAGGGTTCTAGTTCTCATCAACATGTCTACTATAATCACTCATACTGTACAGTACTGTGTGGGTTATAGTTCTCATCAACATGTGTAGTATAACACTCATACTGTACAGTACTGTGAGGGTTCTAGTTCTCATCAACATGTATAGTATAACACTCATACTGTACAGTACTGTGAGGGTTGTAGTTCTCATCAACATGTCTACTATAATCACTCATACTGTACAGTACTGTGAGGGTTCTAGTTCTCATCAACATGTATAATTACTCATACTGTACAGTACTGTGAGGGTTCTAGTTCTCATCAACATGTATAGTTTAACACTCATACTGTACGGTACTGTGAGGGTTCTAGTTGTCATCATGTCTAGTATAACACTCATACTGTACAGTACTGTGAGGGTTCTAGTTGTCATCATGTCTAGTATAACACTCATACTGTACAGTACTGTGAGGGTTCTAGTTTTCGTCATGTCTAGTATAACACTCATACTGTACATTACTGTGAGGGTTCTAGTTGTCATCATGTCTAGTATAACACTCATACTGTACAGTACTGTGAGGGTTCTAGTTCTCATCAACATGTATAGTATAACACTCATACTGTACAGTACTGTGAGGGTTCTAGTTCTCATCAACATGTCTAGTATAATCACTCATACTGTACAGTACTGTGAGGGTTCTAGTTCTCATCAACATGTCTACTATAATCACTCATACTGTACAGTACTGTGAGGGTTCTAGTTCTCATCAACATGTCTACTATAATCACTCATACTGTACAGTACTGTGAGGGTTCTAGTTCTCATCAACATGTCTAGTATAACACTCATACTGTACAGTACTGTGAGGGTTCTAGTTCTCATCAACATGTCTAGTATAATCACTCATACTGTACAGTACTGTGAGGGTTCTAGTTCTCATCAACATGTCTAGTATAATCACTCATACTGTACAGTACTGTGAGGGTTGTAGTTCTCATTAACATGTCTACTATAATCACTCATACTGTACAGTACTGTGAGGGTTCTAGTTCTCATCAACATGTATAATTACTCATACTGTACAGTACTGTGAGGGTTCTAGTTCTCATCAACATGTCTAGTATAATCACTCATACTGTACAGTACTGTGAGGGTTCTAGTTCTCATCAACATGTCTAGTATAACACTCATACTGTACAGTACTGTGAGGGTTCTAGTTCTCATCAGCATGTATAGTATAATCACTCATACTGTACAGTACTGTGTGGGTTCTAGTTCTCATTAACATGTCTACTATAATCACTCATACTGTACAGTACTGTGAGGGTTCTAGTTCTCATCAACATGTATAATTACTCATACTGTACAGTACTGTGAGGGTTCTAGTTCTCATCAACATGTCTAGTATAATCACTCATACTGTACAGTACTGTGAGGGTTCTAGTTCTCATCAACATGTATAGTATAATCACTCATACTGTACAGTACTGTGTGGGTTCTAGTTCTCATTAACATGTCTACTATAATCACTCATACTGTACAGTACTGTGAGGGTTCTAGTTCTCATTAACATGTCTACTATAATCACTCATACTGTACAGTACTGTGAGGGTTCTAGTTCTCATCAACATGTATAATTACTCATACTGTACAGTACTGTGAGGGTTCTAGTTCTCATCAACATGTATAGTATAATCACTCATACTGTACAGTACTGTGAGGGTTCTAGTTCTCATCAACATGTCTAGTATAACACTCATACTGTACAGTACAGTGAGGGTTCTAGTTCTCATCAACATGTCTAGTATAATCACTCATACTGTACAGTACTGTGTGGGTTCTAGTTCTCACTCTCACCTGTATTTGGCCACAAGTTCTCATCAACATCACATCTGGCTCTCGGACACTGTGTTAACTAACCTCCAGACGAGCTTCAATGCCATACAACTCTCCTTCCGTGGCCTCCAACTGCTCTTAAATGCAAGTAAAACTAAGTGCATGCTCTTCAACCGATCGCTGCCCGCACCCTCCCGCCCGTCCAGCATCACTACACTGTTCTGACTTAGAATATGTGGACAAGTACAAATACCTAGGTGTCTGGTTAGACTGGAAACTCTCCTTCCAGACTCACATTAAGCATCTCCAATCCAAAATTAAATCTAGAATTGGCTTCCTATTTTGCAACAAAGCATCCTTCACTCATGCTGCCAAACATACAATCAAAAATACAGTAGAAAAATCTATGTATGTTTGTTTATTCCATGTGTAACTCTGTGTTGTTGTATGTGTCGGACTGCTTTGCTTTATCTTGGCCAGGTTGCAGTTGTAAATGAGAACTTGTTCTCAACTAGCCTACCTGGTTAAATAAAGGTGAAATTAAAAAATGTATTGAACTGACATCTTACCTGGACATATTGATACCGGAGTTCTCTCACAGGTTCACCGTTTCTCTCAAGGAGTACAGTGTACAACTGCTTCCTCCTTATTTAATGTTCCTCTAGGACTCTGGCCATTGTCGCTGTGCTGACCGTATTCACATTCCCTAAAGTGATAGTCTACCAGAACTCTGTCCCGAACTTCCCACAGTTTTATTGCGTTGTTGCCAATTACCATGTCAACAATGGCAATTTCCTGCCCATCTGATAATATTATTGTCAGGACCCGGTTACGAACCTGGGTCTCCGGAGTGAGAAACAGTCACTTAACCAACTGAGCCACGAATAGTCAGCAGAACCCAGAAGATGAGGCAGACACAGCAGTACTTAAGACGGTGTATTTAATAAAGAAAAATCCTTAAATACAAAAAAAATGGCAAATCCAAAAGGTGGTAGGAAAAGCACAAAAAGGCCTCAAAAGAAACTCACAAAAAATAAACAAAAACAAAAAACAGAATACCACAAGAGCGTCACCCGGAATCGACAAGAGTACACAGAACACTAGGGCAGGGTGCTAACATACAAACACAGAGCACAGAACTGAGGGAAACTAAGGGTTTAAATACAATTAGAGGAAACGAGGCACAGGTGCAAATAATTAATGGGGATCAAGGGAAAAACATAAGGACAAAAAGCACAATGGGGGCATCTACTGACCAAAACCCGGAACAACACTGGCCAAATCCTGACAGAATCCCCCCCCTAGGAACGGCTCCTGACGTTCCTACCAGCTCTCTCAGGGTGGAGGACCCTGAACTGACGAATGAGGTCAGGGTCCAGGATGTCTTTGGCAGGAACCCAGGAGCGCTCCTCAGGACCGTAGCCTTCCCAGTCCACCAGATACTGCCAGGACCGCTGCACCCGGCGGGAATCCAGTATCCGGTGGACGGTATAAGCCGGCTGGCCTCCAATGACACGAGGCGGAGGGGAGGTCTGTCTGCCGGGACAAGGGGAGAAAAAACAACAGGTTTTAACAATGAAACATGAAATGTGGGATTAATCTTAAGGGATCTGGGTAAGTGTAGGCGATAAGAAACTGGGTTAACTCTCCTGGCAACCTTGAAGGGACCGATGTATTTTTGGGACAGCTTGCGAGACTCCACCCGTAGAGGTAAGTCTCTTGTGGAGAGCCAGACTCTCTGGCCGGGGCGCAGGGTAGGCCCGGGACGGCGACGTCTGTTGGCTTGTTGTTGATACCTCTGTGAGGAACGCATAAGATTAAGACGGGTCTTCCTCCACATAAGCCGACAGCGTCTGACGAACTTCAAGGCTGAAGGCACTCTGACTTCTGCCTCCTGGTCCGGGAACAATGGAGGAGCATAGCCAAACTGACACTCGTGCGGAGACATACCAGTGGAGGAGGAGCGCAAGGTGTTGTGCGCGTATTCGGCCCAAACAATAAAGGATGACCATGTGGACGGGTTGTCACGAGTCATACATCGGAGGGTGGTTTCCAGCTCTTGATTCATCCTCTCTGTTTGGCCGTTGGACTCCGGATGGTACCCTGAAGATAGACTGGCAGAAGCCCCCATGAGTTGGCAGAAGGCCTTCCAAAACCTTGAGGCGAACTGGGGACCTCTGTCAGAAACCACATCTTGAGGAATGCCGAAGACTCGGAACACATGATTAATTACCAACTCAGCCGTTTCCTTGGCAGAAGGTAACTTAGTCAGAGGGACGAACCTGGCCGCCTTTGAAAACCTGTCGATTATGACTAGGATAGTAGTATTGCCATGGGATGGAGGAAGTCCAGTAATAAAGTCCAATGAGATATGGGACCAGGGTCTGTGGGGAACAGGTAAAGGGTGAAGGAGTCCTTGAGGGCGGAGGTGAGAAGATTTGCCCTGGCAGCACACGGGGCAGGCATTGACGAAAGTGGCAACGTCTTCTCTTATGGTTGGCCACCAGAACTTACGCTGGATGAACTCCAAGGTGCGACCTACGCCCGGATGACAGGTGAGGCGAGAGGAGTGCCCCCACAGAAGGACCTGAGTCCTCACTGCCTTGGGGACAAACAACCGATTGGCAGGGCCTCCTTTAGGGTCCGGTTCGCTAGCTTGAGCACGTCTCACGGTATCCTCAACTTGCCACGAGATCGGAGCCACAATCTTAGCAGCAGGAAGGACAGGCATGTCCGTGTCATCTCGAATGGCAGGAGCGTAGACTCGGGACAGGGCATCCGGTTTGAGATTCTTCGACCCGGGCCGATAGGTGAGGATAAACTGGAATCGATTGAAGAAAAGAGACCATCTAGCTTGTCTAGAGTTCAATCGCTTCGCCTGCTGGATATACTCCAGATTTTTGTGGTCCGTAAGCACTTGAAACGGGTGAGAAGCCCCCTCGAGCCAGTGTCTCCATTCCTTCAATGCCATCTTAACCGCTAGGAGTTCACGATCCCCACATCGTAGTTCCTCTCAGTCGGGGTAAGCCGGTGTGAGAAGAAAGCGCACGGATGAAGCTTCTTGTCTTCACCCCTCTGAGACAGGACAGCTCCAACACCAACCTCTGATGCGTCTACCTCCACCACAAATGGTTCATCCGTAGTCGGTAGTATCAGGATGGGAGCAGAGAGGACGCGCTGCTTGAGTCCTTGGAAGGCCGTCTCAGCTTCTCTTCCCCACAAAAACCTTGCATTGCCACCTTTGGTTAAAGCTGAGAGAGGAGCTGCCACCAAACTGAAGTTCTTGATGAACTTGCGGTAAAAGTTTGTGAAGCCCAGGAAACGCTGAACATCCTTAACGGATTTGGGGGTGGGCCAATCCGCTACCGCCCCTACCTTCCTAGGGTCCATTTGGACTCGACCGGGTTCCACTACAAATCCCAGGAATTGTACTCGGGATGAATGGAATTCACATTTTTCCGGCTTAACGTACAGATGGCTGTCTAGGAGGCGTTTGAGTACTTGTCTGACATGCTTAGTGTGTTCTTGAAGGGAGCTCGAAAAAATGAGGATGTCATCCAAGTAAACAAACACAAATATGTTAAGCATATCCCTAAGCACATCGTTTATGAGCGCTTGGAACACCGCTGGGGCGTTGGTCAGGCCGAAGGGCATCACCAAGTATTCATAGTGACCAGTAGGCATGTTGAAAGCGGTCTTCCACTCGTCACCAGGTCTGATCCGCACAAGATGGTATGCGTTCCGCAGGTCAAGCTTAGTGAAAACAACTGCTTCCTGGAGCAGCTCGAAGGCTGTGGCCATAAGGGGTAGCGGGTAACGGTTACGGACGGTTATGGCATTGAGTCCCCGGTAGTCGATGCAAGGACGTAATCCACCGTCTTTCTTGGCCACAAAGAAAAACCCTGCTCCCGCCGGGGAGGTGGATGGACGCATGAGGCCTGCTTCCAGAGCGTCCTTGATGTAGGTATCCATAGCAGCTCGTTCGGGTGGAGATAGGGAAAAGATCCGACCCCTGGGGGGCAAGTGCCCGGAAACAGGTCGATGGGGCAATCGTAAGGTCTATGGGGTGGTAGCATGGTGGCCCTCTGTTTGCTAAACACCAGTTTGAGGTCATGGTAACACTCGGGAACTCGGGTCAGGTCGATGGATTCTAAAGACTCGGGAGTAGAACTCGGGGAATTCTGGAAAATACAAGTAGCTTGGCACGTAGGACCCCACTGCTTGATAGTGCCCACAGACCAGTCGATGTGAGGGTTATGGCTGTGAAGCCAGGGGTATCCAAGGACGAGAGGGAACTCGGAACAGGAGATCAAATGAAAGTTCATCAATTCCTGGTGTTGTGAAACTGAAAGTCGCAAGGAGGTAGTGACATGAGTGACAAGTCCAGATCCCAAAGGGCTTCCATCCAATGTAGTAACCCTCATGGGGTCACTTAGAGGTTCAGAGGGAACGCCATTCTCCTTCGCCCAGACACCATCCATGAAGTTACCTGCGGCTCCAGAGTCTACCAAGGCTTGAAGGTGAAGCTTGTGGTTGTCCCAGGAGAGGGTGACTGGAATGAGCAGACGGGAGTTGGACGGATGGGAGGAGGTTATGTTTCCCGTTACAGTTCCCCCCGGTCTGTACGGGACAGAGCGTTTCCCTGGAGCCCGGGACACGTGGAACGGAAATGGCCCGGTTTGCCGCAATATAGACAGACTCCCTCATCCGGCGGTCTCTCTCTCTCAGCCTGGGAGATGCGTCCAATCTGCATGGGTTCCGGTGGAGCCAGCGATGATAAAGGTGGGGACTCGGAGCTGGGACTGATAGGGGCTAGAGGTCTACGGTTGAGTTCTCTCTCTCTCAGACGCTGGTCAATGCGTGAGGCCAACTTGATCAGGGACTCGAGATTGTCCGGTGGTTCCCGAGTGGCCAGTTCATCTTGGATAGTGTCGGAAAGGCCTTTCAGAAAGCACACCGTGAGCGCCTCGTTGTTCCAGCCACTCGCTGCTGCCACCGTGCGGAACTGGATGGCATAGTCCGTCACGCTGCGCCAACCTTGATGGAGAGTTAGGAGCTGTTTGGCTGAGTCAGAACCACTGCTTGGGCCTTGAAACACTCGTTTGAATTCCTCAGCAAAGGCAGAGTAGCTGGCACAGCAGGAACTATGGGCATCCCACACAGCAGTAGCCCAGGCCAGGGCTTTTTCCGACAGCAGGGTGATGATATATGCGATCTTAGACCGGTCGGTGGGAAACGACGAGGGTTGCAGCTCAAAGGAGAGAGAACATTGAGTGAGAAACCCTTTACAAGCACTTGGATCACCTGAGAACCGTTGGGGAGGTGGAAGACGAGGTTCAGCCAGGGGTTAACTGCCATGGGTACGTGAACCTGAGGTACTGGGACGGGAACTGTTGCCGGGGTAAGTCGATCAGATATTTGCTTAATGGAAGTCAGCATCTCCGACAGAAGATGAGAATGTCTAGCCATTAAGGCCTCTTGCTGAACCAGGGCGGCTTCGTGGCGTTGGACAGTCTCCTGGTGGTGGGACAGCGTGGCAAAAAGGTCCTGGGAACTGGCTGCCTCTGGGTTCATTTTTGGCTCTGTGTTTCTGTCAGGACCCGGTTACGAACCTGGGTCTCCGGAGTGAGAAACAGTCACTTAACCAACTGAGCCACGAATAGTCAGCAGAACCCAGAAGATGAGGCAGACACAGCAGTACTTAAGACGGTGTATTTAATAAAGAAAAATCCTTAAATACAAAAAAAATGGCAAATCCAAAAGGTGGTAGGAAAAGCACAAAAAGGCCTCAAAAGAAACTCACAAAAAATAAACAAAAACAAAAAACAGAATACCACAAGAGCGTCACCCGGAATCGACAAGAGTACACAGAACACTAGGGCAGGGTGCTAACATACAAACACAGAGCACAGAACTGAGGGAAACTAAGGGTTTAAATACAATTAGAGGAAACGAGGCACAGGTGCAAATAATTAATGGGGATCAAGGGAAAAACATAAGGACAAAAAGCACAATGGGGGCATCTACTGACCAAAACCCGGAACAACCCTGGCCAAATCCTGACAATTATGCCTTTCCTTCCTGTGGGAGGCAACATTTGGATCCTACTGAAAAACAAAAAGCAATCCATATATTTCCAAATGTCAGTACATGTAAAAATGTGAACATATTGTACTGTAATATGTAGTTCAAGAGAGACCATGGTTTACAACATGGTCAATAGTTGTGGCCCTTATCTCATCAGAGACCACAACTCTGTCTTCCTCTCCTTTGTCTTCCACGCATTCTCCCTCTCCCTGCCACTTCTCTCCCCACCAACCTGTCTCCCTGCCACTCTTCTCTCCCCGCCAACCTGTCTCCCTGCCACTCTTCTCTCCCTGCCACTCTTCTCTCCCCACCAACCTGTCTCCCTGCCACTCTTCTCTCCCCACCAACCTGTCTCCCTCTCCCTGCCACACTTCTCTCCCCACCAACCTGTCTCCCTGCCACTCTTCTCTCCCCGCCAACCTGTCTCCCTGCCACTCTTCTCTCCCTGCCACTCTTCTCTCCCCATCAACCTGTCTCCCTGCCACTCTTCTCTCCCCACCAACCTGTCTCCCTCTCCCTGACACTCTTCTCTCCCTGACACTCTTCTCTCCCTGACACTCTTCTCTCCCCACCAACCTGTCTCCCTGCCACTCTTCTCTCTCCACCAACCTGTCTCCCTCTCCCTGACACTCTTCTCTCCCTGACACTCTTCTCTCCCCACCAACCTTTCTCCCTGCCACTCTTCTCTCCCCACCAACCTGTCTCCCTCTCCCTGACACTCTTCTCCCCCTGACACTCTTCTCTCCCCACCAACCTGTCTCCCTCTCCCTGACACTCTTCTCTCCCTGACACTCTTCTCTCCCCACCAACCTGTCTCCCTTCCACTCTTCTCTCCCCACCAACCTGTCTACCTCTCCCTGACACTCTTCTCTCCCTGTTACTCTTCTCTCCCCACCAACCTGTCTCTCTCTCCCTGCCACTCTTCTCTCCCCACCAACCTGTCTCCCTCTCCCTGCCACTCTTCTCTCCCCACCAACCTGTCTCCCTGCCACTCTTCTCTCCCCACCAACCTGTCTCCCTCTCCCTGACACTCTTCTCTCCCTGACACTCTTCTCTCCCCACCAACCTGTCTCCCTCTCCCTGCCACTCTTCTCTCCCCACCAACATGTCTCCCTGCCACTCTTCTCTCCCCACCAACCTGTCTCCCTGCCACTCTTCTCTCCCCACCAACCTGTCTCCCTGCCACTCTTCTCTCCCCACCAACCTGTCTCCCTACCACTCCTCTCTCCCCACCAACCTGTCTCCCTGCCACTCTTCTCTCCCACCAACCTGTCTCCCTGCCACTCTTCTTTCCCCACCAACATGTCTCCCTCTCCCTGCCACTCTTCTTTCCCCACCAACCAGTCTCTCTCTCCCTGCCACTCTTCTCTCCCCACCAACCTGTCTCCCTGCCACTCTTCTCTCCCCACCAACCTGTCTCCCTCTCCCTGCCACTCTTCTTTCCCCACCAACCAGTCTCCCTGCCACTCTTCTCTCCCCACCAACCTGTCTCCCTCTCCCTGTCACTCTTCTTTCCCCACCAACCAGTCTCCCTGTCACTCTTCTCTCCCCACCAACCTGTCTCCCTTTCCCTGCCACTCTTCTATCCCCACCAACCTGTCTCCCTCTCACTGACACTCTTCTCTCCCCACCAACCTGTCTCTCTGCCACTCTTCTTTCCCCACCAACCTGTCTCCCTCTCTCTGCCCCTCTTCTTTCCCCACCAACCTGTCTCTCTCTCCCTGCCACTCTTCTCTCCCCACCAACCTGTCTCCATTTACATTTACATTTAAGTCATTTAGCAGACGCTCTTATCCAGAGCGACTTACAAATTGGTGAATTCACCTTATGACATCCAGTGGAACAGCCACTTTACAATAGTGCATCTAAATCATTTAAGGGGGGGGGGTGAGAAGGATTACTTTATCCTATCCTAGGTATTCCTTGAAGAGGTGGGGTTTCAGGTGTCTCCGGAAGGTGGTGATTGACTCCGCTGTCCTGGCGTCGTGAGGGAGTTTGTTCCACCATTGGGGGGCCAGAGCAGCGAACAGTTTTGACTGGGCTGAGCGGGAACTGTACTTCCTCAGTGGTAGGGAGGCGAGCAGGCCAGAGGTGGATGAACGCAGTGCCCTTGTTTGGGTGTAGGGCCTGATCAGAGCCTGGAGGTACTGCGGTGCCGTTCCCCTCACAGCTCCGTAGGCAAGCACCATGGTCTTGTAGCAGATGCGAGCTTCAACTGGAAGCCAGTGGAGAGAGCGGAGGAGCGGGGTGACGTGAGAGAACTTGGGAAGGTTGAACACCAGACGGGCTGCGGCGTTCTGGATGAGTTGTAGGGGTTTAATGGCACAGGCAGGGAGCCCAGCCAACAGCGAGTTGCAGTAATCCAGACGGGAGATGACAAGTGCCTGGATTAGGACCTGCGCCGCTTCCTGTGTGAGGCAGGGTCGTACTCTGCGGATGTTGTAGAGCATGAACCTACAGGAACGGGCCACCGCCTTGATGTTAGTTGAGAACGACAGGGTGTTGTCCAGGATCACGCCAAGGTTCTTAGCGCACTGGGAGGAGGACACAATGGAGTTGTCAACCGTGATGGCGAGATCATGGAACGGGCAGTCCTTCCCCGGGAGGAAGAGCAGCTCCGTCTTGCCGAGGTTCAGCTTGAGGTGGTGATCCGTCATCCACACTGATATGTCTGCCAGACATGCAGAGATGCGATTCGCCACCTGGTCATCAGAAGGGGGAAAGGAGAAGATTAATTGTGTGTCGTCTGCATAGCAATGATAGGAGAGACCATGTGAGGTTATGACAGGGCCAAGTGACTTGGTGTATAGCGAGAATAGGAGAGGGCCTAGAACAGAGCCCTGGGGGACACCAGTGGTGAGAGCGCGTGGCGAGGAGACAGATTCTCGCCATGCCACCTGGTAGGAGCGACCTGTCAGGTAGGACGCAATCCAAGCGTGGGCCGCGCCGGAGATGCCCAACTCGGAGAGGGTGGAGAGGAGGATCTGATGGTTCACAGTATCGAAGGCAGCCGATAGGTCTAGAAGGATGAGAGCAGAGGAGAGAGAGTTAGCTTTAGCAGTGCAGAGCGCCTCCGTGATACAGAGAAGAGCAGTCTCAGTTGAATGACTAGTCTTGAAACCTGACTGATTTGGATCAAGAAGGTCATTCTGAGAGAGATAGCGGGAGAGCTGGCCAAGGACGGCACGTTCAAGAGTTTTGGAGAGAAAAGAAAGAAGGGATACTGGTCTGTAGTTGTTGACATCGGAGGGATCGAGTGTAGGTTTTTTCAGAAGGGGTGCAACTCTCGCTCTCTTGAAGACGGAAGGGACGTAGCCAGCGGTCAGGGATGAGTTGATGAGCGAGGTGAGGTAAGGGAGAAGGTCTCCGGAAATGGTCTGGAGAAGAGAGGAGGGGATAGGGTCAAGCGGGCAGGTTGTTGGGCGGCCGGCCGTCACAAGAAGCGAGATTTCATCTGGAGAGAGAGGGAGAAAGAGGTCAGAGCACAGGGTAGGGCAGTGTGAGCAGAACCAGCGGTGTCGTTTGACTTAGCAAACGAGGATCGGATGTCGTCGACCTTCTTTTCAAAATGGTTGACGAAGTCATCTGCAGAGAGGGAGGAGGGGGGAGGGGGAGGAGGATTCAGGAGGGAGGAGAAGGTGGCAAAGAGCTTCCTAGGGTTAGAGGCAGATGCTTGGAATTTAGAGTGGTAGAAAGTGGCTTTAGCAGCAGAGACAGAGGAGGAAAATGTAGAGAGGAGGGAGTGAAAGGATGCCAGGTCCGCAGGGAGGCGAGTTTTCCTCCATTTCCGCTCGGCTGCCCGGAGCACTGTTCTGTGAGCTCGCAATGAATCGTCGAGCCACGGAGCGGGAGGGGAGGACCGAGCCGGCCTGGAGGATAGGGGACATAGAGAGTCAAAGGATGCAGAAAGGGAAGAGAGGCGGGTTGAGGAGGCAGAATCAGGAGATAGGTTGGAGAAGGTATGAGCAGAGGGAAGAGATGATAAGATGGAAGAGGAGAGAGTAGCGGGGGAGAGAGAGCGAAGGTTGGGACGGCGCAATACCATCCGAGTAGGGGCAGTGTGGGAAGTGTTGGATGAGAGCGAGAGGGAAAAGGATACAAGGTAGTGGTCGGAGACTTGGAGGGGAGTTGCAATGAGGTTAGTGGAAGAACAGCATCTAGTAAAGATGAGGTCGAGCGTATTGCCTGCCTTGTGAGTAGGGGGGGAAGGTGAGAGGGTGATGTCAAAAGAGAAGAGGAGTGGAAAGAAGGAGGCAGAGAGGAATGAGTCAAAGGTAGACGTGGGGAGGTTAAAGTCGCCCAGGACTGTGAGAGGTGAGCCGTCCTCAGGAAAGGAGCTTATCAAGGCATCAAGCTCATTGATGAACTCTCCGAGGGAACCTGGAGGGCGATAAATGATAAGGATGTTAAGCTTGAAAGGGCTGGTAACTGTGACAGCATGGAATTCAAAGGAGGCGATAGACAGATGGGTAAGGGGAGAAAGAGAGAATGACCACTTGGGAGAGATGAGGATCCCGGTGCCACCACCCCGCTGACCAGAAGCTCTCGGGGTGTGCGAGAACACATGGGCGGACGAAGAGAGAGCAGTAGGAGTAGCAGTGTTATCTGTGGTGATCCATGTTTCCGTCAGTGCCAAGAAGTCGAGGGACTGGAGGGAGGCATAGGCTGAGATGAACTCTGCCTTGTTGGCCGCAGATCGGCAGTTCCAGAGGCTACCGGAGACCTGGAACTCCACGTGGGTCGTGCGCGCTGGGACCACCAGATTAGGGTGGCCGCGGCCACGCGGTGTGGAGCGAATGTATGGTCTGTGCAGAGAGGAGAGAACAGGGATAGATAGACACATAGTTGACAGGCTACAGAAGAGGCTACGCTAATGCAAAGGAGATTGGAATGACAAGTGGACTACACGTCTCGAATGTTCAGAAAGTTAAGCTTACGTAGCAAGAATCTTATTGACTAAAATGATTGAAATGATACAGTACTGCTGGAGTAGGCTAGCTGGCAGTGGCTGCGTTGTTGACTTTGTAGGCTAGCTGGCAGTGGCTGCGTTGTTGACACTACACTAATCAAGTCGTTCCGTCGAGTGTAATAGTTTCTACAGTGCTGCTATTCGGGGGCTAGCTGGCTAGCTAGCAGTGTTGATTACGTTACGTTACGTTAAAAGAACGACAATAGCTGGCTAGCTAACCTAGAAAATCGCTCTAGACTACACAATTGTCTTAGATACAAAGACGGCTATGTAGCTAGCTAGCTACGATCAAACAAATCAAACCGTTGTACTGTAATGAAGTGAAATGAAAATGTGATACTACCTGTGGAGCGAAGCGGAATGTTGACCGGGTTGTTGAAGTTCAATTCGGTAGACGTTGGCTAGCTGTTGGCTAGCTAGCTAGCAGTATCTCCTACGTTAAGGACGACAAATAGCTGGCTAGCTAACCTCGGTAAATTAAGATAATCACTCTAAGTCTACACACTCTAAACTACACAATTATCTTGGATACGAAGACAGCAAAGACAACTATGTAGCTAGCTAACACTACACTAATCGAGTCGTTCAGTTGAGTGTAATAGTTTCTACAGTGCTAGTAGACGGTGGACGTTAGCTAGCTGCTGGGCAGATAGCAGTGTAGACTACGTTAGGACGACGAAATATGATAATTACGCAATTATCTTTGATACAAAGACGGCTATGTAGCTAGCTAAGAAGAAATTGCTAAGATTAGACAAATCAAACCGTTGTACTATAATGAAATGTAATGAAAATGTAATGAAAAGTTATACTACCTGCGGACCGAAGTGTAGATGCGACCGCTCGCTCCATCCCTGCCACTCTTCTCTCCCTCTCCCTCTCCCTGCCACTCTTCTTTCCCCACCAACCTGTCTCCCTCTCCCTGCCACTCTTCTCTCCCCACCAACCTGTCTCCCTCTCCCTGCCACTCTTCTTTCCCCACCAACCTGTCTCCCTCTCCCTGCCACTCTTCTCTCCCCACCAACCTGTCTCCCTCTCCCTGCCACTCTTCTCTCCCCACCAACCTGTCTCCCTCTCCCTGCCACTCTTCTCTCCCCACCAACCTGTCTCTCTCTCCCTGCCACTCTTCTCTCCCCACCAACCTGTCTCCCTCTCCCTGCCACTCTTCTTTCCCCACCAACCTGTCTCCCTCTCCCTGCCACTCTTCTCTCCCCACCAACCTGTCTCCCTCTCCCTGCCACTCTTCTTTCCCCACCAACCTGTCTCCCTCTCCCTGCCATTCTTCTTTCCCCACCAACCTGTCTCCCTCTCCCTGCCACTCTTCTCTCCCCACCAACCTGTCTCTCTCTCCCTGCCACTCTTCTCTCCCCACCAACCTGTCTCCCTCTCCCTCTCCCTGCCACTGTTCTCTCCCCACCAACCTGTCTCCCTCTCCCTGCCACTCTTCTCTCCCCACCAACCTGTCTCCCTCTCCCTGCCACTCTTCTCTCCCCACCAACCTGTCTCCCTCTCCCTGCCACTCTTCTCTCCCCACCAACCTGTCTCTCTCTCCCTGCCACTCTTCTCTCCCCACCAACCTGTCTCCCTCTCCCTCTCCCTGCCACTCTTCTCTCCCCACCAACCTGTCTCCCTCTCCCTGCCACTCTTCTTTCCCCACCAACCTGTCTCCCTCTCCCCGCCAGTCTTCTATCCCCACCAACCAGTCTCCCTGCCACTCTTCTCTCCCCACCAACCTGTCTCCCTCTCCCTGCCACTCTTCTCTCCCCACCAACCTGTCTCACTCTCCCTGCCACTCTTCTATCCCCACCAACCTGTCTCCCTTTCCCTGCCACTCTTCTATCCCCACCAACCTGTCTCCCTCTCACTGACACTCTTCTCTCCCCACCAACCTGTCTCCCTGCCACTCTTCTTTCCCCACCAACCTGTCTCCCTCTCTCTGCCCCTCTTCTTTCCCCACCAACCTGTCTCTCTCTCCCTGCCACTCTTCTCTCCCCACCAACCTGTCTCCCTCTCCCTGCCAGTCTTCTCTCCCCACCAACCTGTCTCCCTCTCCCTGCCACTCTTCTTTCCGCACCAACCTGTCTCCCTCTCCCTGCCACTCTTCTCTCCCCACCAACCTGTCTCCCTCTCCCTGCCACTCTTCTTTCCCCACCAACCTGTCTCCCTCTCCCTGCCATTCTTCTTTCCCCACCAACCTGTCTCCCTCTCCCTGCCACTCTTCTCTCCCCACCAACCTGTCTCTCTCTCCCTGCCACTCTTCTCTCCCCACCAACCTGTCTCCCTCTCCCTCTCCCTGCCACTGTTCTCTCCCCACCAACCTGTCTCCCTCTCCCTGCCACTCTTCTCTCCCCACCAACCTGTCTCCCTCTCCCTGCCACTCTTCTTTCCCCACCAACCAGTCTCCCTCTCCCTGCCACTCTTCTCTCCCCACCAACCTGTCTCTCTCTCCCTGCCACTCTTCTCTCCCCACCAACCTGTCTCCCTCTCCCTCTCCCTGCCACTGTTCTCTCCCCACCAACCTGTCTCCCTCTCCCTGCCACTCTTCTCTCCCCACCAACCTGTCTCCCTCTCCCTGCCACTCTTCTTTCCCCACCAACCAGTCTCCCTCTCCCTGCCACTCTTCTCTCCCCACCAACCTGTCTCCCTCTCCCTGCCACTCTTCTTTCCCCACCAACCAGTCTCCCTCTCCCTGCCACTCTTCTCTCCCCACCAACCTGTCTCTCTCTCCCTGCCACTCTTCTCTCCCCACCAACCTGTCTCCCTCTCACTGACACTCTTCTCTCCCCACCAACCTGTCTCCCTGCCACTCTTCTTTCCCCACCAACCTGTCTCCCTCTCTCTGCCCCTCTTCTTTCCCCACCAACCTGTCTCTCTCTCCCTGCCACTCTTCTCTCCCCACCAACCTGTCTCCCTCTCCCTGCCAGTCTTCTCTCCCCACCAACCTGTCTCCCTCTCCCTGCCACTCTTCTTTCCGCACCAACCTGTCTCCCTCTCCCTGCCACTCTTCTCTCCCCACCAACCTGTCTCCCTCTCCCTGCCACTCTTCTCTCCCCACCAACTTGTCTCCCTCTCCCTGCCACTCTTCTATCCCTATCAACCTGTCTCCCTGCCACTCTTCTCTCCACACCAACCTGTCTCCCTCTCCCCGCCAGTCTTCTATCCCCACCAACCTGTCTCCCTGCCACTCTTCTCTCCCCACCAACCTGTCTCCCTCTCCCTGCCACTCTTCTCTCCCCACCAACCTGTCTCCCTCTCCCCGCCAGTCTTCTTTCCCCACCAACCTGTCTTCCTTGATCCATGTTTCCAAACTAAATCATTCCGAAGCCGTCCTCATTTGTCTGTTTCGTAGCGAGACCAAAAACAGGACACTTGGGTAGGCTTTCAGCTGAAATTGCAATCAGCTGTGTTTGTAATTATTAAATATTCTGCTGAGTTTTTCTGTTTCAATCTGGTTACTGCAGAAATGCACGGCATTGTCCATCATTCTGTTTTGAATGTGTTTAACAAGTTTTGGAAACAGTGTGTTAGCATTTGAAAACGTGCTGCAAGTATATAGTTTTACAGGTGGTGGAGTATGAATGAGAAAAGAGTTCATGGATGTTGGAGAATGTGGTCATTGAAATATTTTGTGTGAAGGCAATGAACAATTATTCACAGTTTGGTCCAAATACATTTCTGTGTCACTGACTGTGTGAAGAGGTTTGACAATGTGGCTTCAGTTTTGACCGATGCATGTTAGCAATTGGAAGAAAAAAACTGTCAACACTTGTGTGTAACAGGACAAATATATATTATTATTACACACACACTCTGGCATTTGTAAATAGACAATATAATCCGTCTTCATTGTTTGTCTGTGTGTTTATATGTCCTCAGTATCACCTATAACGGGTCGATGGAGAGTCCAGTTCCTCTGTACCCCACTGACTGTCCCCCTCCTTACGAATTGGTGATGGGACAGAGAGCAGCTAGCCAGGTCAGTGGGGGAATCTGGACATGTTTGTGTGTGTGTGTGTGTGTGTGTGTGTGTGTGTGTGTGTGTGTGTGTGTGTGTGTGTGTGTGTGTGTGTGTGTGTGTGTGTGTGTGAAACAGAGAGAATGTGCTAAGCAGGAATACAGGACAATGTGTGTTTGTTTGTGTGTGCATGCGGGTGTGTGTGTCTATTAAACACATGTGCTGTGTGGTTGTCTTTAGGCCACGGTGTTTGACAACCATGGGAATGAGCTGTCTGGAGAGAGGGCCACATCCACTGCCTTCAGCGGAGAGGGTCAGAGTCACATTTGCTACGTTCTGTTCACTTCAGCTCTGTTATTCATGTTTTTACCAGTATTGAAAGGAGAGTTTCCATGAAGGGCCCATTTACTCTCGTTCTTTACCTACAGTTCAAGTCAGAAGTTGACATACACCTTAGCCAAATACATTTAAACTCATTTTTTCACAGTTCCTGACATTTAAGAAATCTGAGGTCTTGGCTGATTTCTTTTGATTTTCCCATGATGTCAAGCAAAGAGGCACTGAATTTGAAGGTTGAAATAAATCCACAGGGGGCCTCACGGGTGACGCAGTGGTCTAGGGCACTGCATCGCAGTGCTAGCTGTGCCACCAGAGACTCGGGTTTTGCGCCCAGGCTCTGTCGTAGCCGGCCGCGACCGGGAGGTCCGTGGGGCGACGCACAATTGGTTGGGTTGTGTTTCGGAGGATGCATGGCTTTCAATTCAGAAGCTTCTAAAGCCATTTCATAATTTTCTGCAATTTTCCAAGTTGTTTAAAGGAACAGTCTACTTAGTTTATGTAAACTTCTGACCCACTGGAATTGCGATACAGTGAAATAATCTGTCTGTAAACAATTGTTGGAAAAATGACTTGTGTCATGCACAAAGTAGATGTTCTAACCGACTTGCCAAAACTATAGTTTGATAACCATAAATTTGTGGAGAGGTTGAAAAACGAGTTTTAATGACTCCAACCTAAGTGTATGTAAACTTCCAACTTCAACAGGCAACACTGCCAATTCATAAATTTAGCCTAATATAAACAAGTAAATGAACCGTCTCCCTCCCTCCCTCCAGTCTCCATGGACAGTGGTTCTCTGTTGATGTCGGAGATCATTGACATCCCAGACGACTCCTCAGCTTCAGAGGACTTCTGCCTCGTGGGGGTCAGGGCTAGGGGGGAGAGAGGGAGCACCGGGGGAGTGGAGGAGGGAGACGGGGGAGAAGGAGGGGAGTATGTGAACTTCCGTGGCCCCCCTCCCCAAGCCCCGGAGAGTCCCCTGGTAGAGAGTCCCCTGGTGGGCCCCAGGGCCAGGCGATGCTACAGAGGAGAGAGGTCCAACTCCTGCTCCTCATCTAGCACTGCTACAGCTACATACAGGTAAATACAAGGACAATCACACACACAGTTCACAGCCACTTTCTTTCAGCTCCTTCTCAAAAGAGAACAACCCTCCCCCCTCTTTGCAGGTCTCCAGTGTTGAGGCGACAGGCTATGTTGGCCAGTAGTTGTTCCCAGTTGGAGCTGCTAGGGGGCGCCACCTCTCACCAGTGCTCCTCTATCCTAGAGAAACGAGTCAGACCTTGCACCCCTTTACGACGCGGTTCCACCTCTGCAGCTCCTCCCACTTCCTCATCCTCAGATGTCAATCAGCAGGGTGGTCAGGGCAAAGGGGTACCCCTCCCCCTACAGCCGTTGTACCTGCGTCATCAGGGCAGAAGGAGCGAGAGGGGGGATAGTGACGGGCTTCTGCCCCTAGTGAGGTCACACAGCGAGCCTGGCCTCAGCTCTTCTGCTGATACAGGTGGGTACACACACACACAACACACATGTACAGACATCCAGTGTTAGTGACTTACAACTCACACTATGAACACACTATATAACACACTATAACACACTACTCTCTCCTCTTTTCCCTCATTCCCACTCTCCTCTCTCCCCTCCCTCACTCTCTTTTCTCTCCCTCCCTCTCTCCTCTCTCTCCCTCCTTCTCTCCTTTCTCCTCTCTCCCCTCACTCTCTTTCATCTGACCTCCCTCTCCTTCCATCTCTCCTCTCGCCCTTTCTTTCTCCTCCCTCCCTTTCTCCTCTTTCCCTTCCTCTATCTCCCTCCTCCTCCCTTTCTCATCTCTCCCACCCTCTCTCTTCTCTCCCCTCCTTCTCTTCTCTCCCCTCCTTCTCTCCCCTCCCTCTCTGCTCTCTCCCTCCCTCTCTGCTCTCTCCCTCCCTCTCTGCTCTAGTTGACTTCAGTGGTGGCTCAGTGGGCAGTAAAGGAGTGAGGGAGGGCTCTCAGACCTCTACAGACACAGGTGAGAATCTAAAGGTTAGCGGTTAGAGAAGGCAGTATTGACCACCTTTGGGTTAGACACTACAGATTATAGTTTCTGTCTGTCTTCCCCAGGTCCGTCCTCCGAGGCATGCCTGCTACCCCGCTCCTCTCTGGTGCCCCCCTCAGCCCTCCTCCCCAGGAAGGGCAGTGTGAAGGCAGCCACCATGGGGCGCACCTTGCCCCTCTCCAAAGGCCCTGCCAACTCTCCCTTGCACCTGCCCAAAGAATGCAACCGCTCTCTTGGGGACCTCAAGGTGTGCAATGGCTGAAAAAGACTAATAACAGAAGCCATAAACTCTGCAAAGATACTTATATCTAGAAATGAACATATTGTATGTAGAAAGATTATGCCAGGTTCTCATTTCTCATCCTCTCTCCTTTTCTTCCTGTCAGGTGACGAGGGGGTTGGTCGCTCGCTTCCTGCAGCGCTCCAAACGGAACCTGGCGTCCGCCACAGAGCATTCTGGGAACACGGGACAGGGTCAGAAAAGGAGAGGCGGGGTGGAGGGCAACGGCCATCTCCCTTTAGAGCAGGTAACACACACTGACACATAAACACACATACAGGAAATACACACACACTCACATACAGACACACACACTCACACTAGTGTCTGTCTGTCTCAAGGTGTTACGAAACTCCTGGGGGGCCAGCCAGGGAACCCACCCGCCATACCCTCATTACCGTGGTCACCACCACTCCCATAGCGACAGCCGGCACAACCGCCGTCATAGCAACCAACCCCCTGTGACGGAAGGGATCCACTTGCGCAGCTGCGGCGACTTAAGCTCCTCCTCCTCTGCGTCGCTATGGCGATTACTGACGGCCAACCCCCCCCACGGGTCATCAGGGGCACTGTACACAGAGTCAGCCCTGTAAGAGGGGGAGGAGGGAGGAAAGATGGGAGGGGATGGGGAGGAAAAGGAGAGGAGGCAGAAAGTATACCCACACAGAGGAGAGTGGAGGCATGGTATGGTCTAATGAAGAAGAGATACAAAGGGAGGAGGAGAGGTGGAGGATGGTAGGATGAGTTAGACAGGGGAGAGGAAGGATGAAGGAACAGGCTACTGACATATCCTGATGGGCGGTGGAAGGAGTCAGCACTATGAGGAGGGAACGACTGGACCTTTGCTACAGCCTTGTTCCAATACTTTCAACATGCATCCTACCGCTTTCCCTTCCTCCTTCCCCTTGGAGCCCTCCAATGCACCTGCGCCTGGCCTTCCTTTCCTGAACTTTGACCTCTCAACTAACCTTCAACCTCCACCTAGCCATACTGAAAACAACTCTATCTGTCCTCTCCAACTCTCTGGGATCTCTCTCTAACTTCAAGAGTAGAGAGAAGGAGTAGGATAATGAAGTTTCCCCTAGACTCTGAGCTATGGTCAGTTTAGTGTTTCTCCTCCTAATGGTTAAGGTTAGGATCAGTGGAGCATAAGCTGATCCTAGATCTGTGTCTAAGGTAAACACTTTTCTGGAGCTGTGAATATCACTCTTACACGAACCGCATACACTCATTAAACTGCTCACTCTTTTTAAAAACTCAAATGTACGTTCATTTGTCCAGCTCTTCATCCGGAGCGAAACTCACTTTAAGTGTTCATGGAACTCACCTTTTTGTCTTCCACTCGTGAAATGGTTAACCTTCCTTTTCTCCTGACGACACTGTAAAACGTACAGAAAAATGTACACTCGTTTTTCCCACTGACAGTGAAAGTTTAATGGCCTGCTAGTGTCGCCGTATGTTTACAAACTTACATCGTTATTATTTTAGTATTTTTTTTTGTGGTTAATTTTCTTGAGGTAAAATCAACATGTAACACCCCTTACCTAGTCCATCTCCAAACTGCCTTCAGAGGAAAGGTGCCTCAAACTCAAAACTCACACACCATCTACTCAAAACTCACACACCATCAGCCCCAAACTCAAAACTCACACACCATCAGCCCCAAACCCAAAACTCACACACCATCAACCCAAAACTCACACACCATCAACCCAAAACTCACACACCATCAACCCAAAACTCACACACCATCAACCCAAAACTCACACACCATCAACCCAAAACTCACACACCATCAACCCAAAACTCACACACCATCAACCCAAAACTCACACACCATCAACCCAAAACGCACACACCATCAACCCAAAACTCACACACCATCAACCCAAAACTCACACACCATCAGCCCCAAACTCAAAACTGACTACACCGTTCTAAGACATCATACTCCTAAACTCTGCATTTCCTGTCTCTGAGATGCCCTTGGACATAGCGATTTGATTTGTATGTTATGGTACAACCCCCCATAATGCACTCCGAATGAAACAGGAGCCTTGTTCAAATACTACAACTTCCCTCCCTGTGTATCAAATCCTACAAAATAACTAACCTCCCCTAGGAATGACTTTAGCTGCATGTTTTGGCAATGCTTCTTACTTTTCTCCCTTTCTCTCTCTCTCTCTTGCATCCAAAACCTAGTTGCTCTGAGCCTTTGGAAATGTGTTAATGTATAGTGAAGGGGATGGATCAATGTTGTGCTGTTGAACCCAGAGCCGTAGATATACTGGGTTCTAACTAACTATCATCCATGAACTCTGTGATGTGTCTGGCTCTGGCTGAACGGTTATGTCTGATCAATTACACCTCAGTATGATTCCCAAAGCACTAAAGAGATTCTTGCAATAAATGTATGTAACGGATTTAAACACAACAGAGACACACACACACACACACACACACACACACACACACACACACACACACACACACACACACACACACACACACACACACACACACACACACACACACACACACACACACACACACACACACACACACACAGACACACACAACCACACACACTCAAACACACAGAAGCACTGAGCTGTGTTAAAAATGTTGCTATAATTTCTACCTCCTATTTTGCACATTGTATAATTGTATGGCTTGAAGTGATAGAGCCTAACTGAATAAACATATTATTCTCTTCAAATATGATACATAAATGTTCTAATGCAAGAACTTTTAATGCAAGTCATGTATTTCAACATATTGAATAAATGATCCACAACATGAAAGTGTTCATGTGTGTAATGCGTTCAAAATGTGTAGCTAGGTTAAACATTTTATAGAAATGCGCTATTTATTCTATTCTTATGGAACCACATATTATATATTGTTTCATGTATTAGACTATTAAACCTCTAACTCATGCTTGGGTTAAACCTCGAACTTCATGATTGGGTTAATGTTCATATTTTGTGGGCAGTTCCTTTCACCACAACTCTCCGAACATCAGACATGTTCCCCCCATCTAAACTCCCCCTCTTCCGGATTTCTATTGGTTAGTCAGCCCGAAAGCCCATCCTGGTTCGATGGCGTTATCGAATCAAAAGGCTCGATGTCATATGAAGCCTTGTGGTCCCACGGCCCTACGATCACTCGCGAAGGCTGTCGGGACATTTAGTTCAGAAGCTATGCGATAAAATAAACGCCAACGTGGTCAAAAACTACAATACACGGAATTCCCTAGTTCTGTGTGCGTCGTACTCTCCCATTTGACAGGTAGAGACACCAGTGAAGAGGGATTTGAGAAACAGACTGTCACTACGAACAAGGACAAGATAATCATGGTAAGAAGGACTGCAGATATCGCAACCTAGTGTGTAGTTGCTTATTTAGTTATCTATTTATGAAAGGGATCTAACGTTCAGGCGTGATATCGCTCTGTGTCGTGAATGGCTCGCCAGACAAGTTTATTATCTGGAGACTAAGCCCTGTCTACTGTAGCTAGGCAACGTTAGCTAGCTAGTATTCTAGCCAAGGTAACTTGCTATTTTTACTAATGTTAGTGGGTCATCTCTATTATTAGACTTTGTTTATCTGGGTCTTTCGAGATCGTGAACACAGACCGTTAGCTCAAGTTTCACCTTAAATTCGTCATCACTGCAGAGAACATACTGTTGAAGCTACTGCTGACAGCACCGCTGGGATGTTGCTAGCAGTCATTTACTGTAGTTGTGCAGTTTGCTGTAAATATGATCATCCTGTCTGCTTGTGTGTGTAATGAGCTTACAGTTTTAGTTAGTTGGCTATATCAATGTAGCTAACTAACTTAACACTGGTAGTTAACAAACTGAGTTGTTGACACTGAACTATGTTTCTGTATAAGCATTTTTTGGGTGGGATAAGCACAAACCAGACCTTTATTTACATGTGATGCTTTAGAAAACAGCATTAGTTTCCATCTCCCTCCTGCTTTTCCCTCACAATCTGAAATGTCCTCTGCTCTCAGGGTGACAGTAGTTGCAGCAACGGGACCCACCACTCGGGGGCGGCGCAGTCAGACCCACAGCTGTTTGAGGCCCAGTTTGAAGAGCTGGTGACCGAGCTCACAGAGCAGGACCTCACAGACTCTGTCCTCGCTGACGCTCTCAACAGACTCCGAGAGGTAGGGAGTGTAGTGGTTGTGAGAACACCATAGGAAATTTTTAAAGTATTTCTCCTTCAGATCTATGAGAAGTGTCTGATTTGAGAAATTGAGATGTGCAAAGATGCCATACAACTAATCTCTATTTCTTTCTCTTAGGTGTTGTATTACAACACTCCTGGAGGAAAAAGAAACAGAGGTCTGTCTGTGATTGGCTCTTTGAGGGAGCTTGTTCCTCCCACTGAGCTGACCCAGGATGCTGTGCGACGGGCCCTGCTGGTTGGCTGGTGCATTGAGCTGGTGAGAGACACACACACTCAGTTATTGCCTCAATTAGCACTTTGCTGAGGTACCACAGTGAAATGACTAATGCTGACTTTTTATTTCTCTCTCCTCTCTCTCTCTCAGCTCCAGGCGTTCTTCCTGGTAGCTGATGACATCATGGATGCTTCAGTGACTCGGAGAGGTCAGCCCTGCTGGTACAAGAGGGTGAGACTGACTTATCGCTCTCACAAGAATTGTAGTCTAATCTAAAAGCATTGTTATGGTCAGCCAACTGGTTTACCCAAAACTAACTGTAAGCTTTTACATCAACTTCCATACTGCATTACCTGTCAACAACACCATGTGTCCCTGTTAACATAGTAGGCTTCAAAGGGTTTGCTCAGTCAGTAACATAGCTGTTGTTTCTCAGGAGAGAGTGGGTCTGGATGCCATCAATGATTCCTTCCTCCTGGAGGGATCCATCTATAGACTACTGCGCAGACACTGCAGGGCACAGCCCTACTACGTACACCTATTGGAGCTCTTCACTGAGGTACACAAACACACACACATACTTACACAGCTGAGTGCTGTGGCTGAATAGTTTCTCTGTCCCTGTGTGTTTCAGACGTCCTTCCAGACCGAGCTGGGCCAGGCACTGGACCTGATGACCGCTCCTCCTGGTCAAGTAGACCTCAACCGCTTCACCATGGAGAGGTTTGTAAGAGGGAGAAGGGTGGGATATAGCGATGGAGGGTATATGGAGATTCAAGGTACAGGTTATTGGGGGGTGTTGAGTGTATTGTTGGGGTTTGGAAGGGTATAATCTTTACTCTCTCCCTCTCCCTGTGTGTCAGATATAAGGCCATAGTAAAGTACAAGACTGCCTTCTACTCCTTCTACCTCCCTGTGGCAGCAGCCATGTACATGGTGAGTGTTTAGTGTTGTAATGTCTGGTCAGTCTCATTATACAAGGTGCAGAAACTGTAACTTATACAAACGGTGTATCCCTTTCTGAATAATTCCCAGGCGGGCATCGACAGTGAAGAGGAACACAACAACGCCAAACATATCTTACTGGAGATGGGAGAGTTCTTCCAGATACAGGTGAGACCACAGTAATTTTCTAAGACTGACACACACGAACAATGTCATAACAGCATTGTTTTACAATGTTTCTCTGTTGCCAGGATGACTACCTGGATTGCTATGGCGACCCGGCGGTGACAGGGAAGATTGGAACAGACATCCAGGACAACAAATGCGGCTGGCTGGTGGTGACCGCTCTAGGGGTCATGACCCCGGAACAAAGGACAGAGCTGGAGGTGAGAGGTCAACCATGAACAGTCACAGTTGATCATTGAACTGTAAACACACCTAAGCCATGATGGATGGATGATTGAGGGAATGAATGCATTTATTCACTTCTTTACATAGCTCAATACAGTAAACTGCTGACTAGAATATCTCTGAGAAATAATTCACTTTTATTGCCCTCTTCCAGTCATGTTATGGTCGGCATGACAGTGTGGAGAAGGTGAAAGCACTGTACAACACCCTACAGATGCCCACCCTGTACCACCAATACGAAGACGACAGCTATCAGCGCTTACAGAAACTCATCGCGCGTCACGCCCAAAACCTTCCACACGCAGTTTTCCTCAACTTCGCCAAGAAAATCTACAAGAGAAACAAGTGAAGACTTTGATGAGAAGACTGTTTTTATTTAGTGTGTGTTGCACTGTAGCTGGACTGAGGAGGGCTAGTTGGTGTGGCTGCTTCCATTTTGGTCCCTTGCCCCTTCCCCTTGCTCCTACCCCTTCAGTGAACACCATGGGGTTAAGGGCTAGGGCAGGGCTCTCCAACCCTGGTCCTGGAGAGCTACCATCCTGTAGGTTTTTGCTCCAACCCTAATCTAACGCACCTGATTGTAATAAGAGTGGAAACCTACAGGAGGGTAGCTCTCCAGGAACAGGGTTGGGGAGCCCTGGGTTAGGTTAAGGGTCTAGGGACCTAAATAGAACAAGGCTTTAGTTTGGACTGTGAGTAAACCTGGTTGAGGCCAGTCAGTCTTAAACCTGGTCTTCAAGGACCCCTGTGTGCCCATTCTTTTTCTTCTTCTCCATAATATGATTTTCAATTATGTACAGAATAACTGATTACTCAAACTGGGAATATCATGTCATCAACAAAAGTGTCTGATACAATCTCTTTATTTATTGATGATGACGCAAGTATAACATCATGTCACTGTTAGGAACTGTCTGCTCTAGAATCCTGTGGATTTGATGATGACGGCAGGGAGTGACATCATTATTGGTTGATGATCACATCAATCAGGATGACAACCTGGGGCCCTGTTTAGTAGAGGGCTCTGGTCTCTACCGGCAGAGGGCTCTGGTCTCTACCGGCAGAGGGCTCTGGTCTCTACCGGCAGAGGGCTCTGGTCTCTACCGGCAGAGGGCTCTGGTCTCTACCGGCAGAGGGCTCTGGTCTCTACCGGCAGAGGGCTCTGGTCTCTACCGGCAGAGGGCTCTGGTCTCTACCGGCAGAGGGCTCTGGTCTCCACCGGCAGAGGGCTCTGGTCTCCACCGGCAGAGGGCTCTGGTCTCCACCGGCAGAGGGCTCTGGTCTCCACCGGCAGAGGGCTCTGGTCTCCACCGGCAGAGGGCTCTGGTCTCCACCGGCAGAGGGCTCTGGTCTCCACCGGCAGAGGGCTCTGGTCTCCACCGGCAGAGGGCTCTGGTCTCCACCGGCAGAGGGCTCTGGTCTCTACCGGCAGAGTGAATGGACTAGAGCAGGAAGCTGCCTGATAGGAACAATCCTGCTGTCTCTCACACCATGTTCTTTGTATTTAGTTTTCTCTATCTCCCTCTGTGTATAATCATCTCTTTCTAATTACTACTGTACATCTACCTGCTGCTGACAATATGGCATCGTATTGCTTTTAATAAAGAAATGTGACCAACATGGGTTTAGTAGTCAGACCTTTTGTGGAAAACAATATAGTACAGTGAGCAGTAACATTGTGTATGGCTTTCCATCATGATTCATAAAGACAATGAGTATTTTTCACGGTTCCTGTTTCCTTATGAAACAGTCTTCCTCAATCACTATACAGCATGTGCTTTTAGCATGTTACCTTCCATTTCCACTGGGAATGAAAGAGAATAATAAAGATGGAAGGAGTGTGATGGCGGATAGGAAGAATGGTTCCAATACTAGAGCTCAAAGACAATACGGTAGATTCCGTAGTGAAAGTCTTTTTCTTGGAGGGAGGAAGCGAAGGTTGAGAGGGATGGATGGAGCTGACAGATAAACAGAGTGGGAGATTGATTGGTGAGGCAGAAGAGGGGTGTGGTCCCGGCGGATGACGAAAGATAAGGTGGTCGCGAGAGGAGAGAGCTCTCGTTTTAACCCTTAGAGGCTGTTCTTTGGTCGGACGGGGTTGCGCGCTCGCATCCGTTTACCGAGAACGGGATCAAGCATCTCCATCTTCTCCTCAACGAAGCCGATGGTGAGTCAAATATCTCACAATCATATGATTATAGGTGTTGTTGATCAAATGCTCTCTATTTACCGAGATCTAGGCTATACGTTTTGCTATGCTTTCTACACCTGCCCACATCCAGCTAATCAATGTCAATAGCCGTTTTCTTGATTTATAGCCTACTGTTGTTTACTAGAATGACAGACATAATCATGTTATAGTTAATGTAATAAACATTGCGATACACGTTGTCATAGTAGCGGGGGGTGGCTGTGTCAGGACGATGCGTCCCCCCTCTCTCCCCCCTCCGCCACTTCAGGTCGATAAATCCGATGGTAAATACCGAACATCCGGCAGATGATGTGCTCTGCGGTTACGGGGCGTTATTCTAACGGTTCTGAACAGGGCGACGTGTCCCAGGCCCGATCTAAGCGCTGTTCAGGTTATGATTTATATGGGCCTTCCTTCTCCCGGTTTGATGTGAAGGGCACGGTGCTGCTGTGGAGGAATATGTGTTTAGCCTTGGCAGTGGATGAGTTTTAAAAAGACAGTCTGTACGTTAGTCATTGCGGAACTGAGGATTTTCTAATCTAAATAATTTGATCTTGTTTACTAAAGATGTTTGTACTAGGCTATATATTGGGGCAGCAGGTAGCCTAGTGAGCGTTGGGCCAGTAACAGAAAGGTTGCTAGATCGAATCCCTGAGCTGACAAGGTAACAATTTTTGTCGTTAACCCACTGTTCTTAGGACGTCATTGTAAATAATAATTTGTTCTTAACTGACTTGCCTAGTTAAAATAAATGTCAACATTTCATTTTGATTTATCGCGATTCAATTTACTTGGCCTATACTTAACCTATTTGTCAGAGAGAGAGAGTTACAGTAATCCTTTCTCACTCCATCAAGCTGAATCTCAGAGTAGACTGGGATGCTGAAGCACAACAATCCTTCATTAGTTCCCAACTGTTTTCATGGAGATCTCCTCTCTATCACTGACATTGCATTTAGGTGTGTGTGCATGTGTCTGTCTCTCTGTCTGTTTATATATATAGAGAGGATAGAAGTGAGGATAGATGGATTTAATTTTCATCTAACTAGTCCCAGGAGGTAATTATACAGCAGAAAAGGCCCAATAGTTATATGGAACAAACCAGGGGATTTAACTTGTTAGATTTCTTATGAACAAGAACAAGCTGGTCCCTTGTACAGTTAGAGGAGCACAGACTCCTTCCATCTCTATTATCTGCTGTGCCTCTATTGACTGCATGTCTCTTTTGATGTTGCAGGATCTTTGGAGTCAAGCCAAGATGTGACCGTCACGTTTTGGATCTCTCCGTCCTTTAGATAGAAAACAGAACCCCTGTTTCTATAGAAACATAAATAATTGACAATTAGAAAACTATTATTCCTAAAATGCACTCCTCTAGCCGGACCTTCGCTCCGCCCTTGAGGCCTCGTCGCATCGACACGAGCAGGCGGACCACCACCGCAGCGGAACCAAAGCCACACGGCCCTGTTTCCCAGAGGGAAGACAAAAACATGAACACCATTTCCTCTTCCTCTCCTCGGCGCGCCACCAAAGCGACCCCTGAGTCTTCCAGGACCAGGGTGGGGGTCCAGCCTCGTGCCCCCTTGGGTCAGTCCAGATTGGGCTTACAGAGAAACACAGCTCCCCTCTCTACGACCAAACCCAAAAGTGTCCGTGCAGCAGCTGTGTCGAAACGCGCCCCTCTTCCTCCTCCTCTTCCTCATCTGGACCCCAACTGTAATGAACCCAGCCTGCCTTGTCTGTGCTGCGACGGCCATTCCCCCCAGGACAATAACAGTCTGTTCAACCACAACCACAACAACAACAATACCATCTCCATCAGACAGCAGCTGAAGCTTCAGCCCCCTCCACCACCTCCCCTGCTACCCCAGAGACAGGAGGGGACAGGGGGCAAGACCAAGACACAGGCCAGCCCCTCTCAGCCCCCTCCACCACCTCCCCTGCTACCCCAGAGACAGGAGGGGACAGGGGGCAAGACCAAGACACAGGCCAGCCCCTCTCAGCCCCCTCCACCACCTCCCCTGCTACCCCAGAGACAGGAGGGGACAGGGGGCAAGACCAAGACACAGGCCAGCCCCTCTCAGCCCCCTCCACCACCTCCCCTGCTACCCCAGAGACAGGAGGGGACAGGGGGCAAGACCAAGACACAGGCCAGCCCCTCTCAGCCCCCTCCACCACCTCCCCTGCTACCCCAGAGACAGGAGGGGACAGGGGGCAAGACCAAGACACAGGCCAGCCCCTCTCAGCCCCAGCCTCAGGTCCCGGCCCCAACCTGCCCCCCTAATGCCCTGGAACTGGAGAAAGGAAAAATAGATGAGGAGAATGCAGATGTTAACAAGAACACAGATGTGGGCATAGACAACAAGAAAGAAACGGAGGAAGAAGAGGAAAACAGTGTTGAAGTTGATGATGAGGAGGAGGGAGATGATGATGATGACACGTTGGTCCCATCGTGCTGCGACTGCCCTCCCTCTCTCCTGGATCTCTCCCTGACCTCCTCCACCTCCTCCACTTCCATCAGCTCCTGCTCCGATCTGGAGTCAGACTGCGCCGATCTGTCCACCTCTCTCTCGTCCTCTGGCCACAAGTGGAACGCTGATCTGTCAATCTCTCAGGACCACACTCACATTCATGTTCCTGAACACTACCCAGCCTCCCGTTCACCCCCTGTCCTGCTCCTCAACCCCAAACTCCCCTCTGTCTCTCGTTGCCCTTCCTCCCCCCCACCCGCTTGCTCCCCAGACGAGGGCTACCCCTCCGCCCCCGCCTCCCCCGACTACCTGGGGGTCAAAGGTCAGACAGGCTTAGGGTCAGAGGTCACCAAACTAGGCCTCCTGGACTTCCTGGAGTCAGTGGGAGACTTTGGAAAGATGGAGCGCTTTAGCCAGGTGATTCAGGTGGTTCGCTGGGACCTGGAGGGGGATCCTCAGGGGGATCTACTGAGGGATCGACTGGATCACTTGGACCGACTGGAGAGTGTCAACAGGCAGGTGAAGCTGGCCCACTTCACCAGGCTCCATGAGAAGGGACTGGATCTAGGCGATCTGGGTAAGGAGGATCTCTCTGATGTTCTGGATGAGATGGGGAACGTGGATATGTCTTGGAAGCTGTATAAGGGCCGGGGAAGGTCTTTGGGAGATTCCCAGGAGTTCTCTGATGCTGGAGTGGACCTGACAGCACCTTCAGACTGTGACGAGCCCCTGGTCTCACAATCAGAGACCTCTTCGCCCATAGAGCTCCCACCGAGACCCCCCAAACCTCCTGCCCGCTATGCCAGTGTGAACTCTGAACTCCACACCTACATCAACATCAGCCGTGACATCACCCCCTCCGTCTCTGTCTGCACCTCTCCATCCTCATCCCCCACTTTCTACACCTTCAGGTGTGAGAAGGCCCTCCCTCCTTCCCCACGCTCCGTCCCCCCTCCTCTTCTCTGTCAGCCCATCCCTTACTTTACTCTCTACAAATCTTCCCCTCTCCCATTCTCCCTCCCCTCCTCCACTCCCCCCATCCCTCCCCCTCGGAGGAAGCACCTAGCCCGTAAGGAGGCTCAGCGTCTCGCCACCCTCCAAGCAGGATGCGGGAAGACCCCCCTGTCCCTCTCCCCTCCCACCTCTCGCCTCCCTCCTTTCCCCCCTGCCCCCACCATTTCCATCTCCAACTCCACCACCCCCCCTGCCATCCCTCCCCCGCCCTCTCTCCCCCCTCCTCCCTCTTTCCATGCGTTGGATGATGAGATCCGTAAGCTACTAGTGCTAGCAGGACTGACCCAGGCTGAGCTCCTCAAACTCAGCCCAGAGCTGGGGGTTTGTGTGGGGGGACTGGAGGAGGAGGTAGAGGGGGAGACCCACCACACCTCCAGGCCTGGACAGACACAAGATAGAGGGATGAGGAGAAAAGAGGAGAAGGCTAAGGAGCAGTATGATATAGATGGGTTGGCTGTGGATGGATGGAGAGATGGAGGAGGGAGGTCAGGGGTGGAGAGGGATAGAGAGACTGATATATTTGGAGGAGTAAAGGAGGATGAGGGAGAGAAAGAGGAGAGCAGAGATGTGTTTAGAACCACGTCTTTCACTGACATGGCGAGAAGGAGGAAGAGAAACAGCGTGTTTGGGGCTAACGTTAGCCTAGCATCTGACTCCTACTACAGCACTGGCAATACCAACACCTCTAACAATGTTAACTTCGAGACTTTCAAATATTCCCCTGTGCTCTCGGAAACCCCTCCCCCTCCTCCCCCGCGTCCCTTACCCCCTGTCCCCCCTACCCTGCCCCCCCTCAAAGTTTGCACCCTTCTCGCCAACTCTTTACGCCCTGAGCGATTTGATTGGCTCATGGCTTTCTCCCCCGATGGTGAAACCCTGACCCTGCCCCCGCCCTTGGAAGTTAGAAAATCTAATGAGGAAACCCTGAAGAAATCTACTTCCGGGTCAACGTCAGGGTCGAGTTCAAAAGTCATGACCTTCAAGGAACTGCGTAACCGTAGCAAACACAGCTCCCCGGCCTACCAACTAATAACTGAACCGGATCCTGATCCCACAGTCATAACCCCTGACCCTGACTTCCTCTACAACCTCAAGTGGAGGAGGGAAAAGACGGACAGCGACGGAATCCAATGGGAGTACACCTCCCAGGCCCAGGCCACCTTCCTGCAACCACCTCCCCTCACCTCATTGGCTGCTTTTAGGGAAATGTTCCAGAAAGCAGAAGATACGATTGGACAACCCGAGTTATGTCCCTCGCAGCGGATTGGCTGCTCAGCCAGTGAAGGGAACCTGTGGAGGATGGATGGACAGAGAAAAGAGGAGGGAGAAAAGAGGAAAGAAGAGGTAGAGGAAGAAGAGGTGGAGGTGAGAGGAACAGCTGATGGAGGAAGAACCTGGGAGTCAAGAACTACAGGTGAGTTAGATGATGATGATGATGACTATAGGCCTAGTTGCTGACTGTGAGGTGCTGATTTGGGGTGAAAATGTGGAGGTAGTAACAAACTACAGTATTCACTGAAGCCACCTTCCATCTAATATTATGTTACACAACACCACATCTGAAACGGTGTCCTCTCTTGGGAATAAAAAGTAAACCAGCAGAGACAAGGGTGACAAAAACACGGGGAGAATTCTCCGTGTTCCAGAGTAGAGGGAAAGAGAAATGCGGGGAAGAAGAGAGAGATGCATCCATAGATGGGTGCAGTGGAATGTCGTTTCTGTCTAGGATGGACAGATAGATGATGGAGATGGAAAGGAGAGGGAGACAGAGAGGGAGGAAGAGTATGGGGCAGAGTGGGAGAGGGAGACAGAGAGGGAGGAAGAGTATGGGGCAGAGTGGGAGAGGGAGACAGAGAGGGAGGAAGAGTATGGGGCAGAGTGGGAGAGGGAGACAGAGAGGGAGGAAGAGTATGGGGCAGAGTGGGAGAGGGAGACAGAGAGGGAGGAAGAGTATGGGGCAGAGTGGGAGAGGGAGACAGAGAGGGAGGAAGAGTATGGGGCAGAGTGGGAGAGGGAGACAGAGAGGGAGGAAGAGTATGGGGCAGAGTGGGAGAGGGAGACAGAGAGGGAGGAAGAGATGGTGGAATCTCTTCAGTGCTTCCTGTAGGCCTGGTGTGATGTCATCACTGCCTTATTCAATTATTCATCCAATCTGCAGACCGGGCGGAAGTAATGGAGTACCCACAGCTATCTCTCCCTCTCTCCCTCTAGCTCACCCTCTCTCCATCTCCCTCTCTCTCCCTCTCTCTCTCTCCATCTCCCTCTCTCTCTCTCCCCATCTCCCTCTAGCTCACCCTCTCTCTCCCTCACCCCCTCTCTCCCCATCTCCCTCTCTCTCTCTCTCTCTCTCTCTCTCTCTCTGTCCATCTCCCTCTAGCTCACTCTCTCCTCTCTCTCTCTCCCCCATCTCCCTCTCTCTCTGTCCATCTCCCTCTAGCTCACTCTCTCCTCTCTCTCTCTCTCTCCCCCATCTCCCTCTCTCTCTGTCCATCTCCCTCTAGCTCACTCTCTCTCCTCTCTCTCCCCCCTCTCTCTCTCTGTTCATCTCCCTCTAGCTCACTCTCTCTCCTCTCTCCCTCTCTCTCTCTCTCCCTCTATCTCCCCCATCTCCCTCTCTCTACCCATCTCCCCCCTCTCTCTCTCTCTCTCCCCCATCTCCCGCTCTCTACCCATCTCCCCCCCCCCTCTCTCTCTCTCTCTCTCTCTCTCTCTCTCTCTCTCTCTCTCTCTCTCTCATCTCCCTCTCCCCATCTCCCTCTCTCTCTCTCTGTCCATCTCCCTCTAGCTCTCTCTCTCCCCATCTCCCTCTCTCTACCCATCTCCTTCTCTCTCTCTCTCCCCCATCTCCCTCTCTCTCTCTCTCTCTCTCTCTCTGTCCATCTCCCTCTCTCTCTCTCTCTCTCTCTCTCCCCATCTCCTTCTCTCTACCATCTCTCTCTCTCTCCCATCTCCATCTCCCTCTAGCTCACTCTCTCTCTCTCTCTCTCTCTCCCATCTCCCTCTCTCTACCATCTCTCTCTCTCTCTCTCTCTCCCCCATCTCCCTCTCTCTCTCTCTGTCTATCTCCATCTAGCTCTCTCTTTCTCTCTCTCTCTCTCTCTCCCCCCCATCTCCCTCTCTCTACCCATCTCCCTCTCTCTACCCATCTCCCTCCTCTCTCTCTCTCTCCCTCTACCCATCTCCCTCTCCCCATCTCCCTCTAGCTCTCTTTCTCTGTATATCTCTCTCCCTCTCTCTACCCATCTCTCTCTCTCTCTCTCTCCCCATCTCCCTCTCTCTACCCATCTCTCTCTCTCTCTCTACCCATCTCTCTCTCTCTACCCATCTCTCTCTCTCTACCCATCTCCCTCTCTCTCCCCATCTCTCTCTCTACCCATATCTCTCTCTCCCCATCTCTCTCTCTACCCATCTCTCTCTCTCTACCCATCTCTCTCTCTCTCTCTTTCTCTCCCCATCTCCCTCTCTCTCCCCATCTCTCTCTCTCTCCCCATCTCCCTCTCTCTCCCCATCTCTCTCTCTCTCTCCCCATCTCCCTCTCTCTCCCCATCTCCCTCTCTCTCTCTCTCCCTCTCTCTCCCCATCTCCCTCTCTCTCCCCATCTCCCTCTCTCTACCCATCTCTCTCTCTCTCTACCCATCTCCCTCTCTCTCTACCCATCTCCCTCTCTCTCTCCCCATCTCTCTCTCTCTCTCCCCATCTCTCTCTCCCCATCTCTCTCTCTCCCCATCTCCCTCTCTCTCCCCATCTCCCTCTCTCTCCCCATCTCCCTCTCTCTACCCATCTCCCTCTTTCTACCCATCTCCCTCTCTCTACCCATCTCCCTCTCTCTCCCCATCTCTCTCTCTCTCTCCCCATCTCTCTCCCCATCTCTCTCCCCATCTCTCTCTCCCCATCTCTCTCTCTCTCTCCCCATCTCTCTCCTCTCTCTCCCCATCTCCCTCTCTCTCCCTCTCTCTCCCCATCTCCCTCTCTCTCCCTCTCTCTACCCATCTCCTCTCTCTACCCATCTCCCTCTCTCTCTACCCATCTCCCTCTCTCTCTACCCATCTCCCTCTCTCTCTCCCCATCTCCCTCTCTCTCTACCCATCTCCCTCTCTCTCTCCCCATCTCCCTCTCTCTCTCCCCATCTCCCTCTCTCTCCCCATCTCCCTCTCTCTCTCCCCATCTCCCTCTCTCTCTCCCCATCTCCCTCTCTCTCTCCATCTCCCTCTCCCCATTTCCCTCTCCCCATCTCCCTCTCTCTCTCTACCCATCTCCCTCTCTCTCTCTCCCCATCTCCCTCTCTCTCTCCCCATCTCCCTCTCTCTCTCCCCATCTCCCTCTCTCTCTCCCCATCTCCCTCTCTCTCTCCCCATCTCCCTCTCTCTCTCCCCATCTCCCTCTCTCTCTCCCCATCTCCCTCTCTCTCTCCCCATCTCCCTCTCTCTCTCCATCTCCCTCTCCCCATTTCCCTCTCCCTCTCCCCATCTCCCTCTCTCTCTCCCCATCTCCCTCTCTCTCTCCCCATCTCCCTCTCTCTCTCCCCATCTCCCCTCTCTCTCTCCCCATCTCCCTCTCTCTCTCCCCATCTCCCTCTCTCTCTCCCTCTCCCCATTTCCCTCTCCCTCTAGCTCTCTTTCTCTGTATATCTCTCTTTGTCTCTGTCCTCCTCCCTCATTCTCTTTCTATCCTTTTCACTGTTTGTAGACTGTAGCCTGTTCTCTCGGTCTCCCCTTCACTCTATCATGACCTCTCTCTCTCCACTATCTGGTGAGTCATTGGTTCATGTTTTGTTGCCTACTTCCTCCTGTCTCTCTTCTGTCCTTGACCTCTCACTCACTCCTTTCTTCTCTATCTTCCATCTTTATTTTTTCCAGACTGTTCTCGTAAAATTCTGGCAAATTAGTTCGCAATGAGCCTTGCGGCCCAAACTGTACCCTGCCTCTGCGTGCAATGAGCACAAGAGAAGTGACACAATTTCCCTAGTTTAATATTGCCTGCTAACATGAATTTCTTTTAACTAAATATGCAGGTTTAAAACAATATACTTCTGTGTATTGATTTTAAGAAAGGCATTGATGTTTATGGTAAGGTACATTCGTGCAACGATTGTTCTTTTTTCGCAAATGCGCCTTTGTTAAATCATCCCCCGTTTGGCGAAGTTGGCTGTCTTTGTTAGGAAGAAATGGTCTTCACACAGTTCTCAACGAGCCAGGCGGTCCAAACTGCTGCATATACCCTGACTCTGTTGCACAGAACGCAAGAGAAGTGACACAATTTCTCTAGTTAAAAGAAATTCATGTTGGCAGGCAATATTAACTAAATATGCAGGTTTAAAAATATATACTTGTGTATTGATTTTAAGAAAGGCGTTGATGTTAATGGTTAGGTACACATTGGTGCAACAACAGTGCTTTTTCGCGAATGCGCTTGTTAAATCACCCGTTTGGTGAAATAGGCTGTGATTCAGTGAGAAATTAACAGGCACCGCATCGATTATATGCAACGCAGGACAAGCTAGATAAACTAGTAATATCATCAACCATGTGTAGTTAACTAGTGATTATGTTAAGATTGATTGTTTTTTCTAAGATATGTTTAATGCTAGCTAGCACCTTACCTTGGCTCCTTGCTGTACTCGCATAACAGGTAGTCAGCCTGCCACGCAGTCTCCTTGTGGAGGGCAATGTAATCGGCCATAATCGGTGTCCAAAAATGCAGATTACCGATTGTTATGAAAACTTAAAATGGGTCCTAATTAACCGGCCATTCCGATTAATCGGTCGACCTCTAGTTCTCAGTTCCATAGGCTGAAGGGCTGAATACTTCTATTCATTTGTATTTCAATTTCACAGCTTTATTGTTTCGATAACAATTTACATTAAGTAATTTAATTATGTGATTATTGTCTGAAATATATATTTTTCTAATCCAAGTCACAATGCATGTGTGTGTGAATCTGTGTGTCGTGTGCTTCCCTCTGTGTAAAAGCCAAGTTATGTGTGGTCAGCTCTTCACAGCAGTAGGATAAACTTATCCTAGGTTATGTATGGCCACAGACTGGAACCAAATAATACAATTCAGACCAGACTATTTGTCACGTGTGCGTGTACAGCTTTAAGAACCAAAGAGGAGGGGCTCCATCTACCAACCAATGGCAGAGACTTATTACACAGTAGCTCAAAAAAAGAACAGGAAGTGTAATGTGTGGCTGTATCTGAGAGACAGTCAGATCAACTCAAGGCTTAACCAAGGTATGGTAGTTAACACGCTCTGTGTACCCTCTATCTCTCTGTCACGGTGATGTTAAATGAGACAATGTATTTCTGTGCAAAATGGACTAGTAGGGGTTATAGGCTATTATCCAATCATCTCCAAGGAGACAGAGAGTTAGACAGTGCGCAGCCAGGCAGGAACAGAACTCTCCATAGCCTGACTCAGCGTGACCAATGGTACTTTTCTCTGCTAGAGAGAGGGAAAGAAAAAGAGAGAGAGAGAGAAGGTGAAGATAGAGGACAGCATACCACTACTGTACATAGAGAGAGAGATGACAGCATACCACTACTGTACAGAGAGAGAGAGGACAGCATACCACTACTGTACAGAGAGAGGACAGCATACCACTACTGTACAGAGAGAGGACAGCATACCACTACTGTACAGAGAGAGGACAGCATACCACTACTGTACAGAGAGAGAGGACAGCATACCACTACTGTACAGAGAGAGAGAGGACAGCATACCACTACTGTACAGAGAGAGAGAGGACAGCATACCACTACTGTACAGAGAGAGGACAGCATACCACTACTGTACAGAGAGAGGACAGCATACCACTACTGTGGACAGCGATAACCTCATCTTTGCCAGTCACCTGCACATATCTGTTTTATAATACAGAATACACACTGACGGAAGAGTAGAACGTGAAACCACGAGCTTAAAGGTTTGGGCGGGGTTGAAATAATAGTGAACGACTGAGAGTAGGAAACGAAAGAGAAAGGCTTCTCTAAACCTGAACTTTGACTCCTCTGTTCATGAACCACCTCCATTGACTCTGTAATGTATTGTGGTCAGTCTGTGTGTGTCTGTTGGGTCAGACTATTGGACATACTGTATGTTGTTGTGTGGGTACTGGGTGGTGTACTGCGTTACTGCATGTTGTGGTGGGGATCTACTGGTGTACATTGCATTCTTCTCTCAACAGACACTAACATTCTCTCCATCTCTCTCTCTTTTCCCAATTTATTTGCAACATACATTTTTGCTCCTCTCCTTGTTCTCATCCCTCTATCCCATCCGTCCTTCCAACGTTTGTCCATGGCTCTGCTTCTCCTTCACCTTCCCCTCTTCTCTGCTTTCGCTTGTCCTCCGGCCACAAACTACCCCTACCTGCCCCCAACTACCCCTACCTGCCCCCAACTACCCCTACCTGCCCCCAACTACCCCCACCTGCCCCCAACTACCCCCAACTACCCCCACCTGCCCCCAACTACCCCCACATGCCCCCAAATTCCCCTACCTGCCCCCAATGCACCTACCTGCCCCCAACTACCCCTACCTGCCCCCAACTACCCATACCTACCCCCAACTACCCCTACCTGCTCCCCCACCCACACACCACTTACTCACACTCCTACCCCCTGAATGCCCCCCATGTCCACCTTAAATCCCCATTTCCACCTCAACCTGCCCCTGTTACTCATACTCCTCTCCCTCCTCTCCTCCTCTCCTTTTGACTGGGCAGTGTCCTCACCCCCTCTCTCCCTGACCCACTCCCAGCCCTCCTCCTATTTCCTCCACTCTGTAATCCCTCCTTACCACCCAGGATACTGTGGTGCTCATACAAGACCAGTCCCCAGGACCCAACCTCACAGCCACACTGAAATCCAGTCCACAGCCATAGGCCCTAACCCCTACACTACCCAGTCCACGGCCCCTAACCCCTACACTACCCAGTCCACGGCCCCTAACCCCTACACTACCCAGTCCACGGCCCCTAACCCCTACACTACCCAGTCCACGGCCCCTAACCCCTACACTACCCAGTCCACGGCCCCTAACCCCTACACTACCCAGTCCACGGCCCCTAACCCCTACACTACCCAGTCCACGGTTCCTAACCCCTACACTACCCAGTCCACGGCCCCTAACCCCTACACTACCCAGTCCACGGCCCCTAACCCCTACACTACCCAGTCCACAGCCACGACCCCTAACCTTTACACTACCCAGTCCACGACCCCTAACCCCTACACTACCCAGTCCACGGCCCCTAACCCCTACACTACCCAGTCCACGGCCCCTAACCCCTACACTACCCAGTCCACAGCCACGACCCCTAACCTTTACACTACCCAGTCCACGACCCCTAACCCCTACACTACCCAGTCCACGACCCCTAACCCCTACACTACCCAGTTATCTAACCCCTTTGCTACACCATACACTCACACAGATTTAAATGAAGACAGCTATGGAACTTATTCTGAGAATGATATTGATTCTGGATATAGTGACTATTTTAAGAAGGATGGAGGCCTAGACTCTGCACATCGTTTTGGAAAGGACTTCAAGAGCAACATTGATAGTTTGTATCGTTATGTGAATGAGTCCAAGACTAAAGAAAAGCTGGAGTATGGCTTTGTCTCTGAATCCATCACTGACTTTGACTCCCTCTACTGCACCGCTAACGTCACTGATAAACAGCCTCACACCAGCTCACACACACTCGTCAGCAATGACACACACACTCAAGGCTGCACCACCCCATATAAAAACGTTGACGCGACGATGATGGCATATGCCAAAACACACACCGTCGGTTCCCTTGGTCGCACTGACACACACACCTCTCACCCTGGCCAGAGCAGAACCTCTAAAGATCTCCCTCCCCTCCCTACCTGGTACCTCTACCACCCCAAAAACTGTCCCATCCACAGGGGTGCCCCTCCCCGCCTCTCGCCCATCGGGGCTCTCGACCCCCCCTATCGCTCTGGAGCCCCCCCTCCGGGCCTGGACGCATCCTGCCTCAGCTCACCCCTGTTCCCCCGCTCTCACACCGTCCCTGCCCTGGCCGCCCCCCTCTACTACCCCTTCCTCTACCCCCTATCCCCCCAGGAAAACCTCCGACCCCCCAAAACTCATCCAGGCTCCGCCGCTGCCACCCGCACTGAGTAAGAGCTCTCTCACACACACTCCCTCCCCCTGTCTCACACTCCCTCCCCCTGTCTCACACTCCCTCCCCCTGTCTAACACTCCCTCCCCCTGTCTAACACTCCCTCCCCCTGTCTCACACTCCCTCCCCCTGTCTCACACTCCCTCCCCCTGTCTAACACTCCCTCCCCCTGTCTAACACTCCCTCCCCCTGTCACACACTCCCTCCCCTGTCTCACACTCCCTCCCCCTGTCTCACACTCCCTCCCCCTGTCTAACACTCCCTCCCCCTGTCTCACACTCCCTCCCCCTGTCTCACACTCCCTCCCCCTGTCTAACACTCCCTCCCCCTGTCTAACACTCCCTCCCCCTGTCACACACTCCCTCCCCTGTCTCACACTCCCTCCCCCTGTCTCACACTCCCTCCCCCTGTCTAACACTCCCTCCCCCTGTCTCACACTCCCTCCCCCTGTCTCACACTCCCTCCCCCTGTCTCACACTCCCTCCCCCTGTCTCACACTCCCTCCCCCTGTCTCGCACTCCCTCCCCCTGTCTCACACTCTGTTAGTCTGTCTAACACACCCTCCCCCTATCTAACACTCCCTCCCCCTGTCTCACACTCCCTCCCCCTGTCTCACACTCCCTCCCCCTGTCTCACACTCCCTCCCCCTGTCTCACACTCCCTCCCCCTGTCTCACACTCCCACCCCCTGTCTCACACTCCCTCCCCTGTCTCACACTCCCTCCCCCTGTCACACTCCCTCCCCCTGTCTAACACTCCCTCCCCCTGTCTAACACTCCCTCCCCCTGTCTAACACTCCCTCCCCTGTCTAACACTCCCTCCCCCTGTCTCACACTCCCTCCCCCTGTCTAACACTCCCTCCCCCTGTCTAACACTCCCTCCCCGTCTAACACCCTGCTCGCCTTTCTGTCTAACACCCTGCTCGCCTGTCTGTCTAATACCCTGCTCGCCTGTCTGTCAGCCTGTCTAACACCCTGCTCGCCTGTCTGTCAGCCTGTCTAATACCCTGCTCGCCTGTCTGTCTAACACCCTGCTCGCCTGTCTGTCAGTCTGTCTGTCTAACACCCTGCTCGCCTGTCTGTCAGTCTGTCTGTCTAATACCCTGCTCGCCTGTCTGTCACTCCGTTAGTCTGTCTAACACCCTGCTCGCCTGTCTGTCACTCCGTTAGTCTGTCTAACACCCTGCTCGCCTGTTTGTCACTCCGTTAGTCTGTCTAACACCCTGCTCGCCTGTCTGTCACTCCGTTAGTCTGTCTAACACCCTGCTCGCCTGTCTGTCACTCCGTTAGTCTTTCTAACACCCTACTCCGTTAGTCTGTCTAACACCCTGCTCGCCTGTCTGTTAGTCTGTCTAACACCCTGCTCGCCTGTCTGTTAGTCTGTCTGTCTGTCTGTCTGTCTGTCTGTCTGTCTGTCTGTCTGTATATCTACATCTCTATCGCCCTGTCAGTCTGTCTGTCTGTTTAATCTGTCTGTCCGTCTTGAGTGTGTATATCTATCTCACTGTCAGTCAGTATGTCTGTCTGTTTGTCTATAGTTTGTCTGTTTGTATATCAGTCTGTCTGTTTGTATATCAGTTTGTATATCAGTTGGTCTGTTTGTATATAAGTCTGTCTGTTTGTATATCAGTTTGTCTGTTTGTATATCAGTCTGTCTGTTTGTATATCAGTCTGTCTGTGTCTGTCTATCAGCCTGTCTGTAGTCTGTCTGTTTGTCTATCTATATCTCTGTCAGTCTGTCTGTTTGTCTATCTATATCTCTGTCAGTCTGTCTGTTTGTCTATCTATATCTCTGTCAGTTTGTCTGTTTGTATATCAGTCTGTCTGTTTGTCTATCTATATCTCTGTCAGTTTGTCTGTTTGTATATAAGTCTGTCTGTTTGTATATCTGTCTGTCTGTCTGTCTGTCTGTCTGTCTGTCTGTCTGTCTGTCTGTCTGTCTGTCTGTCTGTCTGTCTGTCTGTCTGTCTGTCTATCAGCCTGTCTGTAGTCTGTCTGTTTGTCTATCTATATCTCTGTCAGTCTGTCTGTTTGTCTGTAGTCTCTGTCTGTTTGTATATCTATATCTCTGTCTGCCAGTCTGTCTCTCCATGCTGTTGTGTGTCTGTGTTGCATGGAGTGCTGAAATAGACACCTCACCTTAAAAAAGCTATGACCTTCAGCTTCTGTTGAACCATGATAATCACTGTGACGGTTATTATCACACTTTAGTGTATGCATGAATGTGTGCATTGGTGTAGGTGCGTGTGTTTGGGTGTGACTATACATGATGTGTTTAATGTAGCGGTGAATGGCTATAAACTGGGCTGAACACTAACCTTCTACAGTGTCTATATGTTTCATCATGAGGTCAGACTAAGGAATGTTCTCACACCTTACTGATATCACAGGAGGCTGTTGAGGGGAGGACGGCTCATAATAATGGCTGGAACGGAGCCAATGGAATGGCATCAAACACCTGGCAAGGTGTTTAATGTATCTGACACCATTCCAGTCATTCCTCTCCAGACATGACCACGAGCCCGTCCTCCCCTACTAAGGTGTTTAATATATCTGACACCATTCCAGTCATTCCTCTCCAGACATGACCACGAGCCCGTCCTCCCCTACTAAGGTGTTTAATATATCTGACACCATTCCAGTCATTCCTCTCCAGACATGACCACGAGCCCGTCCTCCCCTACTAAGGTGTTTAATGTAGCTGACACCATTCCAGTCATTCCTCCCCAGACATGACCACGAGCCCGTCCTCCCCTACTAAGGTGTTTAATGTATCTGACACCATTCCAGTCATTCCTCTCCAGACATGACCACGAGCCCGTCCTCCCCTACTAAGGTGTTTAATATATCTGACACCATTCCAGTCATTCCTCTCCAGACATGACCACGAGCCCATCCTCCCCTACTAAGGTGTTTAATGTATCTGACACCATTCCAGTCATTCCTCCCCAGACATGACCACGAGCCCATCCTCCCCTACTAAGGTGTTTAATGTATCTGACACCATTCCAGTCATTCCTCTCCAGACATGACCACGAGCCCGTCCTCCCCTACTAAGGTGTTTAATATATCTGACACCATTCCAGTCATTCCTCTCCAGACATGACCACGAGCCCGTCCTCCCCTACTAAGGCGCCACCAACCTGTGACTAATAGCTGACTTGGCGGTCTTCTCCAATAGGTTCTATGTTTCCTGTGTCTGTCGAGGTTAATGCATCCGCTTCCCATTCACATAATGTATCCCCCTCAGAAGGGACGATGTCCTGTGTAGAATATTGGAAAAGCAAAGTGTACAAGACAACCATTTTAGAATCTGTGAAAAATATTTGACTGGGATGTTTCAACAAACTTAGCTATGCTATCACTATGCTAACACTATGCTATCACTATGCTATCACTATGCTAACACTATGCTATCACTATGCTATCACTATGCTATCACTATGCTATCACTATGCTAACACTATGCTAACACTATGCTATCACTATGCTATCACTATGCTAACACTATGCTAACACTATGCTATCACTATGCTATCACTATGCTAACACTATGCTATCACTATGCTATCACTATGCTATCACTATGCTATCACTACTACACCACCAATGCTTTAACTAACTGCTAAAACTAATATCACTAATACTGAAACAGTAACACAGAAATACCAAGTAACATTGCTCTTCCTGTCTGTGAGTCCAACACTGATTAGATTAGCGTAGAGTAGGTGGTAAGTGATCCTTCCTCTATCTCTGTCAATCTCAGCGGTTTGTAGCGTCTCATTTGCCGGCTCTGTACAGAGAGGCGGGATTTCCTGGATGGGCGATGACGTGAAGGCCCCTCTGAGAGGCCTAGGTCTGTCCTCTCTGTGCCTGCTGGAAAAAAGAGGTACGATATACCTGTATATATTTACATTTTAATAATTTAGCAGACACTCTTATCCAGAGTGTCATACATTTTCATACTGGTCCCCCGTGGGAATCAAACCCACAACCCTGGCATTGCAAGCACCACACTCTACCAACTGAGTCACACGGGATCACATACAGCCTTCATGTATATTTCTATACAGCCTATGTGATATACAGTACATACAGTACATTTATTCATGTACATTTACACTGTTAGAGAAATGATGTGTGTATGTCTAACTGGTCCTGTCCACAGCTCTCGTCAGTGCAGTCAGTGTGGCAGTGGAGGCCATTTTGGCTCAGTTCAGCTCCTCACGGACCCTGGTGCAGAAGGTCAGTTTAACACCATGTTTAACACGGTCTCTTTAGTAACATGGTGTACACACCACATTATGTGAGATATGGAAAATGGGCTTGAGTTTTTATTCATTATGTCTGTACTTTAATGATGTATTTCTGAGGGCATGCCTGTTTGTTTCTACTGTTCGCTGTTGTCTGATGCTGGCAGCAAACCCAGCTTCTCCTCTGTGGATCAATCATTTCAATAGGGCCAATCATCTTCCTCCGATTTCACATTTTGGTTTTAGATCAGGGGAGGTAATCCAATCAGTACAAACCTCCACCCCCGCGTTTTTATCCCTAGCTACCGCTCCTAACGACGTACTGTCAGCTGTTGCTATGACAGGGTTTCCATACCGACAGGCAAAGTGAAAAACAGACATAAGAAGATCAACCAGCTCAAACTCCCAAAAGCCTTCATTGCCTCCTAGGATTTCTGTGTCCGTGTCTCTGAAACTAGACGCCGGCCTGTAGCATCGGTGGTTGATTCAGCTCATTGAACTTAATAACTAGTGACACTTGATGGCTCAAACAGACAGTTAGTGGCTCTATATCTATATATGAATCAACCATTGAATAACAGGACATATCTGTCTGTCTCTTTCTGTCTCTCCCTCTTCCTCTCCCCTAGTCTGCCTCCATTAACAAGGTGCTGGGTTGTCTTCAGATATCTCTATCTTTGGCTCAGTAGTCAGGACCTCTGTGTACTAACTCCATCCTCTTTCCCACATATTTCTCTCTACTCCTTTTCTCTTCTCCATCTCTCTGTTTTCATCCTTCTCTATTTATCTTCTCCTCCTATCCATAACACCCTCTCCTTTCTTCCCTCTCTCTCCTCTATTTCTCCCCCTCTCCTCTCTTCTATTTCTCCCCGCCTCCCTCTGTTCTCTCCTCCCTCTCCTCTCTCCTCTCTTACCTCTCTCTCCTCTATTTCTCCTCTCCTCCCTCTCCTCTCTCTTCCCTATTTCTCCCTCCTCCCTCTCCTCTCTTACCTCTCTCTCCTCCCCTATTTATCCCCTCCTCTCTCTCCTCCCTCTCCCCCTATTTCTCCCTCTCCTCTCTTACCTCTCTCTCCTCCCCTCCTCTCTCTCCTCCCTCTCCTCTCTTACCTCTCTCTCCTCCCCTATTTCTCCCCTCTCTCCTCTCTTACCTCTCTCACCTCTCTCTCCTCCCCTATTTCTCCCCTCCTCTCTTACCTCTCTCTCCTCCCCTATTTCTCCCCTCCTCTCTCTCCTCTCTTACCTCTCTCTCCTCCACTATTTCTCCCCTCCTCTCTCTCCTCCCCTATTTCTCCCTCTCCTCCCTCTCCTCTCTCCTCTCTTACCTCTCTCTCCTCTATTTCTCCTTTCCTCTCTCTCTCCCCTATTTCTCCCTCTCCTCTCTTACCTCTCTCTCCTCCCCTATTTCTCCCCTCCTCTCTCTCCTCCCTCTCCTCTCTCTCTCCCCTATTTCTCCCCTCCTCTCTCTCCTCCCTCTCCTCTCTTACCTCTCTCTCCTCCCTCTCCTCTCTTACCTCTCTCTCCTCCCATATTTCTCCTCTCTTCCCTCTCTCTCCTCCACTATTTCTCTCCTCCTTTCCTTCTCTCCTCCACTATTTCTCTCCTCCCTCCCTCCCTCCCTTCCTCCCCTCTCCTCCCTTCCCTCTCTCCTCCACTATCTCTCCTCCCTTCCCTCTCTCTCCTCCACTATTTCTCTCCTCCTTTCCCTCTCTCCTCCACTATTTCTCTCCTCCCTCCCTTCCTCCCCTCTCCTCCCTTCCCTCTCTCCTCCACTATCTCTCCTCCCTTCCCTCTCTCCTCCACTATTTCTCTCCTCCCTCCCTTCCTCCCCTCTCCTCCCTTCCCTCTCTCCTCCACTATCTCTCCTCCCTTCCCTCTCTCCTCCACTATTTCTCTCCTCCCTCCCTTCCTCCCCTCTCCTCCCTTCCCTCTCTCCTCCACTATCTCTCCTCCCTTCCCTCTCTCCTCCACTATTTCTCTCCTCCCTCCCTTCCCTCTCTCTCTCCTCCACTATCTCCTTCCTTCCCTCTCTCTCCTCTTCTTTCTCCCCTGTTTCTCTCCTCCATTCCATCTCTCCTCCACTATTTCTCTCCTCTCTTCCCTCTCTCCCTTCCTCCCCTCTCCTCCCTTCCCTCTCTCCTCCACTATCTCTCCTCCCTTCCCTCTCTCTCCTCCACTATTTCTCTCCTCTCTTCCCTCTCTCCCCTCCCCTCTCTTCCCTCTCTCCCCTCCCCTCTCTTCCCTCTCTCTCCTCCCCTCATCATCCCCTCTTCCCTCTCTTGCCACTCTCCTTTCTCCTCCCCTCCTCCCCTTTCCAGGCTCTATCAGGAGACAGCAGTGTGAATCCGTCTCTGGGTCGGCTGGTGCTGCAGTGTTTGTGCCCCGCCCTGCGGAGCCTGCTCTCCGACGGCCTCAAGCCCCACCAGAGTGATTTGATCTCGGGCAGGAGGCCAAACTCAGCCTGGGGATTGGTCCAGGCCTCCACCAGGCCAGGTAGGAACTCTGGAGCGCAGTACAGAGGTGGGTTACAAGAGAGCATAGACCGCATAGGAGGGCTGTGGTTGTTATACCCCCTGCCTTTCCATCTATTTATATCTCTCTCTCTCTATATCCATCTCTCTCTATTTCTCTTTCTCAGACATTATGGAAGTACATAGCCAATCTCTCAATATCTCTCTTCCTCTTTCCCTCTCTCCAATGTGTATCTCTCTCACCCTCCCAGACATCATGTGGGTTCATAGTACTTTCAGTCTCTCTCCTCTCTCGCTCTAGTCTGGCACTCATTATTCTGCAGTGTTGAGTCCTCCTTCTCTATATCTCTCTCTGATTATCACTCTCTCCCCTCCTGTATTCCCTCTTATTCTCTCCTTCCCACTACTCTTGTGATCAGGGTTATTCCATTGACTCAGTACCTGTTCATTTCAATTTCAGTCAATTCAGGTCAAAGGTAACATAACATGTTGATTAGATATAGATTTGTTTCTCTGTGCCAAAGCCTTTCTTTCTCTCATCTCTGCTCCCCTTCTCCCTCCAGGGCCCAGCACTCAGTCCCTGTACAGCCTCCAGGCTAGAATAGGAGAGCTGCCCCAGCTCCGGCAGAACAAACACAGGTTCAACGCCTTCCTCCTCGGCCTCCTCAAGTAAGACCTGGCTCTTCTCTCCTTTTTTAAATCTTTTCTTTATTTTACCAGGCAAGTCAGTTTGGAACAAATTCTTATTTTCAATGACGGCCTAGGAACAGTGGGTTAACTGCCTGTTCAGGGGCAGAACGACAGATTTGTACCTTGTCAGCTCTGGGGATTCGAACTTGCAACCTACGAACTTGCAACCTTCTGTTTGACTTTTTAAATTCCAAATTCTCACCTGCTTCTTGTCTCTCTCGTTCAGCATCAAGCTTATGGATTTCTGGCTGTCCCATCTCCAGTCATGCAGTGGTAAGTCTCTGAAGACTAAAGTTCATGTCTGCAATCTATCTGTTTGAATATTAATATGTTACAACATTATTTCTCACTCCTCCCTTCACCCCCCCTCTCTCCCCCTCTGTCTCTTTCTCTCTCTCTCTCCTTCACCCCCCCCCCCTCTGTCTCTTTCTCTCTCTCTCCTTCACCCCCCCCCCCTCTGCCTCTTTCTCTCTCTCTCTCCTTCACCCCCTCTGTCTCTTTCTCTTTCTCTCCCTCTCCTTCACCACACCCCCTGTCTCTTTCTCTCTCTCTCTCCTTCACCACCCCCCTCTGTCTCTTTCTCTCTCTCTCTCTTTCACCACACCCCCTCTGTCTCTTTCTCTCTCTCCTTCACCACACCCCCTCTGTCTCTTTCTCTCTCTCTCTCTTTCACCACACCCCCCTCTGTCTCTTTCTCTCTCTCCTTCACCACCCCCCCCTCTGTCTCTTTCTCTCTCTCTCTCCTTCACCACCCCCCTCTGTCTCTTTTCTCTCTCCTTCACCACCCCCCTCTGTCTCTTTCTCTCTCTCTCTCCTTCACCACCCCCCTCTGTCTCTTTTCTCTCTCTCTCTCCTTCACCACCCCCCCTCTGTCTCTTTCTCTCTCTCCTTCACCACCCCCTCTGTCTCTTTTCTCTCTCTCTCTCCTTCACCACACCCCCCCTCTGTCTCTTTTCTCTCTCTCTCTCTCCTTCACCACACCCCCTCTCTCCCCCTCTGTCTCTTTCTCTCTCTCCTTCACCACAACCCCTCTCTCCCCCTCCGTCTCTTTCTCTCTCCTTCACCACACCCCCTCTGTCTCTTTCTCTCTCCTTCACCACACCCCCCTCTGTCTCTTTCTCTCTCTCTCTCTCCTTCACCACACCCCCCTTCTGTCTCTTTCTCTCTCTCTCCTTCACCACACCCCCCTCTGTCTCTTTCTTTCTCTCTCCTTCACCTCTCCCCCTCTGTCTCTTTCTCTCTCTCTCTCCTTCACCACAACCCCCCTCTCTCCCCCTCCGTCTCTTTCTCTCTCTCCTTCACCACACCCCCCCTCCGTCTCTTTCTCTCTCTCCTTCACCACACACCCCCTCTCTCCCCCTCTGTCTCTTTCTCTCTCTCTCTCCTTCACCACACCCCCCCTCTCTCCCCCTCCGTCTCTTTCTCTCTCTCCTTCACCACACCCCCCCTCTCTCCCCCTCTGTCTCTTTCTCTCTCTCTCTCCTTCACCACACCCCCCCTCTCACCCCCTCCATCTCTTTCTCTCTCTCCTTCACCACACCACCCTCTGTCTCTTTCTCTCTCTCTCTCTCCTTCACCAAACCCCCCCTCTCTCCCCCTCTGTCTCTTTCTCTCTCTCTCTCCTTCACCACACCCCCCCTCTCTCCCCCTCCCCCTCTGTCTCTCTCCTTCACCACACCCCCCCTCTCTCTTTCTCTCTCTCTCTCCTTCACCACACCCCCCCTCTCTCCCCCTCCGTCTCTTTCTCTCTCTCTCTCCTTCACCAAACCCCCCTCTCTCCCCCCCCTCCCCCTCTGTCTCTCTCCTTCACCACACCCCCCCTCTCTCTTTCTCTCTCTCTGTCTCTCTCCTTCACCACACCCCCCCTCTGTCTCTTTCTCTCTCTCTCTCCTTCACCACACCCCCCCTCTCCCCCCTCCCCCTCTGTCTCTCTCCTTCACCACACCCCCTCTCTCTTTCTCTCTCTCTCTCCTTCACCACACCCCCCCTCTCTCCCCCTCCGTCTCTTTTCTCTCTCTCTCTCCTTCACCACACCCCCCCTCTCTCCCCCTCCCCCTCTGTCTCTCTCCTTCACCACACCCCCCCCTCTCTTTCTCTCTCTCTCTCTCCTTCACCACACCCCCTCTCTCCCCCTCCGTCTCTTTCTCTCTCTCTCTCCTTCACCAAACCCCCTCTCTCCCCCTCCCCCTCTGTCTCTCTCCTTCACCACACCCCCCTCTCTCTTTCTCTCTCTCTGTCTCTCTCCTTCACCACACCCCCCTCTGTCTCTTTCTCTCTCTCTCTCCTTCACCACACCCCCCTCTCCCCCTCCCCCTCTGTCTCTCTCCTTCACCACACCCCCCTCTCTCTTTCTCTCTCTCTCTCCTTCACCACACCCCCTCTCTCCCCCTCCGTCTCTTTCTCTCTCTCTCTCCTTCACCACACCCCCCTCTCTCCCCCTCCCCGTCTGTCTCTCTTCTTCACCACACCCCCCTCTCTTTCTCTCTCTCTCTCTCTCCTTCACCACACCCCCCTCTCTCCCCCTCCGTCTCTTTTCTCTCTCTCTCTCTCCTTCACCAAACCCCCTCTCTCCCCCTCTGTCTCTTTCTCTCTCTCTCTCTCCTTCACCACACCCCCTCTGTCTCTTTCTCTCTCTCTCTCCTTCACCACACCCCCCTCTCTCCCCCTCCCCCTCTGTCTCTCTCCTTCACCACACCCCCTCTCTCTTTCTCTCTCTCTCTCCTTCACCCACCCCCCCCTCTCCCCCTCCGTCTCTTTCTCTCTCTCTTTCCTTCCCCCCCCTCTCTCCCCCTCTGTCTCTTTCTCTCTCTCTCTCCTTCACCACACCCCCTCTCTCCCCCTGTCTCTTTCTCTCTCTCTCCTTCGCCCCCCTCTCTCCCCCTCTGTCTCTTTCTCTCTCTCTCTCCTTCACCACACCCCCCTCTCTCCCCCTCCATCTCTTTCTCTCTCTCTCTCCTTCGCCCCCCCTCTCCCCCTCTGTCTCTTTCTCTCTCTCTCTCTCCTTCACCACACCCCCCTCTCTCCCCCTCCGTCTCTTTCTCTCTCTCTCTCCTTCGCCTCCCCCTCCGTCTCTTTCTCTCTCTCTCTCATTCGCCCCCCCCTCTCTCCCCCTCTGTCTCTTTCTCTTTCTCTCTCCTTCACCTCTCTCTCTGTCAGATGTGTTGGTGACGTTCTACCAGCCCTCCTCCTTCATGCGTTTGTCATTGACTTCCTGCCAGCCTCTGTTTGAGGAGCTCCTCCTCCTGCTGCAGCCCCTCAGTCTCCTGACCCTTAACCTCGACCTGCTCTTCCAGCACCACCACCTGGATCCAGCCAATCACAGCCCAGAGATCCCCAGCCCACCCAATCAGGACCTGGGGTTCAGGCTCTCGCCCCGGGGGTCCGCTTCCCAAGGCAGGGGCAGCAGCTATCTTGAGAGCCTATCAGAGCTGGACTTTGGGAGAGCAGATCCCGAGGCGACCAATCATAATGTGAGCTCATCGTCCCTGGCCAACTCAGGTGTGGGAGGGTTGGTGGAGTCACTGAAGCCAGCGAGTCTCAGTGTGGGGCCTGCAAAGGTCTCTGGGGGTCTTGCGGAGACAAGTCCTCAGCTGATGTGGGTCCAGGAGAAAGAAATTAGGGAGCTAGCACCTCCTAATGTTGAGGAGGCCAGTCTCTCCCAACAGGCAGGACAGGTGAGCACAATTCAACGTGTGTGTGTCTTTGTTTGAATGTATGGGTGAGTGTCTGTACCACACAGCACTTTTCTGAGCTGTTATTCTCTCCCTAGGTGATCCAGCAGGGATGGGGGCTGTGGTACGCTGGGGGGGCAAGCTGGGCCAGAACCTGGCTGAACTCAGCCTGTCTGAAGTACAGAACCAGGAGGGGACATCCAGAGACCCCCCAGAGCCCCAGACCAGTACCCAGGCCAGGAGTGACCCTCCTCAGGTCGATGGAGCATTGGCGGTCCCCTGGGGTTTGGGACGGCTGTTTGGAGCCTCCAATAACCCCACGATACCCACACTTCCAACCAGGTGCGATGGTGTGTTTGTGTGATAGATTTCTGATACTAGACAGTTGAAGTATCTTACTCTTATCACTGATGTATCTCTCTCCCTCCCCAGACGTCCGTCTCAGTGGTTGTCTCCAGGGGTGTCTGTTCTGACCCGGATGGTGAGCAGCAGTTCCAGCGCTAACCAGAGGAGGGCGCTGGAGCCCCAGCAGGTAGAAGAGGTGTTAGAGAGAGAGATGGAGGAGACATGGGACAACCCAAGACCCCTCAGGTATTGGAAATATATCTAGATTACATGTTTAGTTTGTTCAGTTCAGACATCAGTTCAGTTGTCATGACTGTCTATGACGGTTTTACGTCGTTCTTATGATACTGTTTTATTTTTATTACAGTAGAATCACTTATTTTTCTCTCTTTCTCAGGTCAGTCAGAACACTATGCGACCACTCTGGCACAGGGGCGGAGCTAAGCTTCCAGAAAGGGGAGGAGTTAGTGGTTTTAGGGGGTGTCGATCACGACTGGATTCGCTGTCGTCAGGGAGACCGAGAGGGGCTCGTACCCATTGGCTACGCCTCACTGATCCTGTGATTTCAGACACCTGATCAGAGTTTTGATTGTTTGAATATATCTGGGGGAGGGAAAATGAAGTCATAAAGCTATAATGTATTTAGGCAACCATAGAGAGGCTGTGGTGAAGTCACAATGCTCTCTGAGAAATAGTTCACCCCCGAATCTAAGTTCAAATCACATGTTTATATCTCTAAAGTGGTCCAAAGTCGTATGTCAGGGTTCCCCAACTGGCGGCCATTGATTTTATAAGGGTTTGGGTTACTTGTTGGACATAAAATACTACCATCAGTAAATGTTGGAAATCTGTTCCAAGTTATTCCCACACATCATAGAGAGAGATGTGATTGTTTACAAATCTAAGCAAGATTTGAAATTATTATATTTTAGTCAAATGTTATATCTGTTTGGGGTTCTTGCGGTCAATTTGCAGTCTACAAATTATTTGTGATTATGTTCCACTGGTGGCTGAATCTAGTTGATGATCTCTGGTCTAAGTGATTTAGTTCAGTCCTTACTCCGCACCATCTGTTGTGTAGATCCCACTATATGCACTGGTAGAAATTTGCAAAACCCAATCCCTAAAGAACTGTACCATCTAATGCCATCTAATTAGGGGGATTTAAGGAAGATTTAATTTAGCTCACCAGATGGTGTGGAATATGGACCCAGCACGACTTCAGACCACTTTTGAAGTGTGAAAACTTCAGACAAACACTTATCTTGGTGTGGACTATCCCTTTAAATGTCCTCCATTCATCATCTCTCTTTGGTGACCACTGATCTGAGAAGGACTGGATAAAGCTTTGTAGAATTCTATTCATAGATTGCACCTCGGTCACGTCATGCCAAGCCGCCATCGGCGGTGCCCTAAAGTGGTGATAAGCCCCGTCGTTCTGAGTCTAACTACTGTTTAGTCTAAATTACAATATAGTGCCTGTGGAAATACGGTGACGTTGCTAAAGTAGTCAAATATGTAGGAAACAACTTTCCCAGCATGATCATGTCGTCAAATGTACTTTAGACAGATGGCAACGTCATCATCTAGCAAAATTCTGCAAAAATAGCTAGCAAAGCAAACGTTAGCTCGTTGCAATCAGGTGGCCTCCCCTCAATTTAAGCTAGTTAGCTAATGTTATACTGCATCTAAAGACTATCTGGTGACATCAAAATGATGATAGATTTTCCTAATAATTATTTGCCTGTTTTTGAATGTCATCCTGGCCACTGAAATACACTTTAGATGAAATCTTCATCAGTGCTTATTGATGATGCATTGAGTAGAACGCTCAGTCGGGCATCAGTCCAAACAAACGTTAAAAACAATATTGTGACGAAACATGCAACCAATGCATTCAGCTTATCCAAACACTTTCAGATCAGCAGTCACTATGGGAAGATTTCTAGCCTGGTAGCCAGGTCGGTTTCTGCTCTAGACCCAGACATTGCCGCCAGGCTAACCGGTGAAGGGAGCCATGGTAGAGTATTGGAGCGTAGCCCCTGCTACGTAACGTAGTACCATAGTGAAATGTAGCTGTTTTCTGTGTTCTATTTGACCTTTCACCCCTATTGATCTCTCACCTCTTTCGCTTGGTCTCTGTGTGTTTGACATGTTCCCACTACAATTAATAGTCAGTTTAAAAAGGATAACTATTTGACTGTATAAATATACATACATAATATATAGGTATATGAATATAGATGAATTTAACCGAGATAGATAGATGGATAGATAGATAACCAAGAGAAAACAGATAGTCAAACATGACTATAGATAAGTGATCTGGCCTTTTATCCCCAACTCACCAGTCACTCTACTCTATAGTCATTATACACACGGACAGCTCCAGTGTTTTTGTCAATTATTGGAATCCAGTGGCTTCATCTTAGTGTGTGTTGTATGCATTGTCATGACTTCATATCCTTCATATCGTCATAACCTGATGGTCTCCTACCTTTACACTGTATTTATTGTATAATGAATGCTTTGAGTGAATGCAGTGGGGTTGGGCTCAATATGGCAGTCAATTCAGGAAGGAAACTGAAATCCCAATTCGATGATTGAAATAGGGGCCTGTATTTTTAATGACTTCTTAATGAATTGAAAAGGAGAAGCTATTTATGTTTTTTAATTAGCTGATTTTAAATTCAAATCACTTCCTGAATCGGCAGCCTACAATTCGAATTGAGCCCAACCCTTGAATGCAGAAGAATATCTATCTATATGACACATATCTAAAGGACATTCTAGTATCCAACAGTATATAAATATAACTGGCATAGCAATGCTGTAACTTCAATCAGTCCACACCTCTTAAACCTCACTAACACATACTACTCAGTGCTTATGGAAATATCAATGCTTTGAGACGGACAGATAAACAGACAGGTAGACAGACAGATAAACAGACAGATAAACATTCTGAGGGACTTGAGACCTGTCTCTTTCTACTCATCCCAGGGATGATCAACTCTAGTCTGGTTACTTTTCCTTTACCTCACAGATCAATTGGTATATTTGATTCCCCAGATGTTTAACTTGACTGGTTACCTGGGCCTTACTAAGTCTGACTACAAGACAATACTAAAGGCTACTGAGACCAGTAGACAATGTGTGTTTCCAGGGCCATAGTTGTATGTTCCTGACCGAGACTGTCCAAGCTTTCAGATGAAGCAGTAAGATACTCCCTGATGTACTGTATGTGTATGAAGGCACCACGACTGTCAAGCCTATGTGTTTGAGGAAGAGGCTGCCCTTCCCCCAACCGTACCTCAGCTCTCATACATAGATGTATATTAGAGTACTACCGAGATGTATATTAGAGTACTACAGAAGTGTCTAATAGAGAGTACTACAGATATGTATAGAGATGTACAGTGGGGAGAACAAGTATTTGACACACTGCCGATTTTGCAGGTTTTCCTACTTACAAAGCATGGAGAGGTCTGTCATTTTTATCAACTGTGAGAGACAGAATCTGAAACAAAAATCCAGAAAATCACATTGTATGATTTTTAAGTAATTAATTTGCATTTTATTGCATGACATAAGTATTTGATACATCAGAAAAGCAGAACTTAATATTTGGTACAGAAACCTTTGTTTGCAATTACAGAGATCATACGTTTCCTGTAGTTCTTGCCCGGGTTTGCACACACTGCAGCAGGGATTTTGGCTCACTCCTCCATATAGACCTTCTCCAGATCCTTCAGGTTTCGGGGCTGTCGCTGGGCAATACGGACTTTCAGCTCCCTCCAAAGATTTTCTATTGGGTTCAGGTCTGGAGACTGGCTAGGCCACTACAGGACCTTGAGATGCTTCTTACGGAGCCACTACTTAGTTGCCCTGGCTGTGTGTTTCGGGTTGTTGTCATACTGGAAGACCCAGCCACGACCCATCTTCAATGCTCTTACTGAGTGAAGGAGGTTGTTGGCCAAGATCTCGCGATACATAGCCCCATCCATCCTCCCCTCAATACGGTGCAGTCGTCCTGTCCCCTTTGCAGAAAAGCATCCCCAAAGAATGATGTTTCCACCTCCATGCTTCACGGTTGGGATGGTGTTCTTGGGGTTGTACTCATCCTTCTTCCTCCTCCAAACACGGCGAGTGGAGTTTAGACCAAAAAGCTCTACTTTTGTCTCATCAGACCACTTGACCTTCTCCCATTCCTCCTCTGGATCATCCAGATGGTCATTGGCAAACTTCACACGGGCCTGGACATGCGCTGGCTTGAGCAGGGGGACCTTGCGTGCGCTGCAGGATTTTAATCCATGACGGAGTAGTGTGTTACTAATGGTTTTCTTTGAGACTGTGGTCCCAACTCTCTTCAGGTCATTTACCAGGTCCTGCCGCGTAGTTCTGGGCTGATCCCTCACCTTCCTCATGATCATTGATGCACCCCGAAGTGAGATCTTGCATGGAGCCCCAGACCGAGGGTGATTGACCGTCATCTTGAACTTCTTCCATTGAACTCTTGAACTTCTAATAATTGCGCCAACAGTTGTTGCCTTCTCACCAAGCTGCTTGTCTATTGTCCTGTAGCCCATCCCAGCCTTGTGCAGGTCTACAATTTTATCCCTGATGTCCTTACACAACTCTGGTCTTGGCCATTGTGGAGAGAATGGAGTCTGTTTGAGTGTGTGGACAGGTGTCTTTTATACAGGTCACGAGTTCAAACAGGTGCAGTTAATACAGGTAATGAGTGGAGAACAGGAGGGCTTCTTAAAGAAAAACTAACAGGTCTGTGAGAGCCGGAATTCTTACTGGTTGGTAGGTGATCAAATACTTATGTCATGCAATAAAATGCAAATTAATTACTTAAAAATCATACAATGTGATTTTCTTTTTGTTTTAGATTCTGTCTCTCACAGTTGAAGTGTACCTATGATACAAATTACAGACCTCTACATGCTTTGTAAGTAGGAAAACCTGCAAAATCGTTAGTGTCTCCCCACTGTATGTACCTTATTCTCCCCACTGTATGTACCTTGTTCTCCCCACTGTACGTACCTTCCTCCTTTCCCTACCTGTCATGCTAACCCGTGTAAGGTCATCATTTTTAATACCATAGTAACGATAGTGGTAGTAGAATAACGTTCAAGTAATCATGTTTATTACTATGTTTCTCTTCTGATTTGGTTGGTAGTTATTCTGTAGGCTTGGTAATGATGATGCATATGATGTACTTCTCAAAGGCTTCTGGTTTAAAGGAACTGATTGTTTGCTGTTTTTGTTGTTTTGTCACTTGCAGGTGACATGGCACTTCTTGAAGAGTTTAGGTTACTTCAGGAATTCAAATTTAATGGGAATATCGCTCTTTTGATTGGCCAGAAAAAAATATAAAAGGTTAACATGCCATCAAGCCTCTGTGGTGTAGCACAGGGTTAGTGTCCCTATGACAACAATAGATTGGAAACATTGTAACTTTGCACTTGCATTATACAGGCTACTTTACCAAATCTTCCAGCAAGTGCAATGGTATGGCACCTGCTAGTATGTCAACAACCTAACTAGCTAATCCAAATCGCTGCGTGTCTCAAGACAATGTGTAGCTCCAATAGATAGTTGTTTACCAAACAGTGGAGCCACTGTGTGTCATGGCCAGTCACACTACACCCCTGGTCTTCTAAAGGCTTTAGCTGGGTCACGGCAGCAAAACAAGCTAGACAACTACTTTCTTCGGCCAGTAAATTGACATGAGTCGTTTTAGAGCTATCTGTAATGTATTTTAATTACAGCTTGTAGTAAATTAGGCTGTATGAGGGAGGAGCTAGTTAGTGTCAGCAAGGCCCACCTTTCAATGTGCCATGCCTAGATACAGGTGAAGGGTAAACCTAACTTCAGGAAATACACATGGTCTGTGACGGTAACAATCTCACTATGTTGACAAGGATTTTCTCATTATTTTTTGTCTTTGATTTGGGTATATTTTCCTTTGTGTGAGAGGATCCATGATAAATGCATTGATTTGTATGAAAAGCTGTACATTTATTGGATGTGGTGTTTATTGACCCTGGAGTCCCTGAAATGTGTGTGTGTGTATATATATATATATACTGTTGTATTTGTCCCCTCACGTCTATCTCTCTATCTATCTGGGGTTTTGTGTGTATCACAGGAGGTTGGTGGCACCTTAATTGTGGAGGACGGGCTTGTGGTAATGACTGGAGCGGAATCAGTGGAATGGTATCAAATACATTAAACACCTGGTTGATGCCATTCATTTAGCTCCGTTCCAGCCATTATTATGAGCCGCCCTCCCCTCAGCAGCCTCCGTGTGTGTGTGTGTGTGTGTGTGTGTGTGTGTGTGTGTGTGTGTGTGTGTGTGTGTGTGTGTGTGTGTGTGTGTGTGTGTGTGTGTGTGTGTGTGTGAGCGAACGAGCATGTGTCTGTGTGTGTAGCAGTGGGTTCTGTATCTCTCTGGTGTGATGTAGCCTGCCCTGTGCCTCACTGTTCCATAGTGTACTGTGTCCCTGTAGCGTCAGTCAGTGTCTGACTCCCGCATGTGCTTGTTTGTAAATACCCAATAAATAATCAACATAAACCAAACCTCAAAGTCTCTCATGTGTCTCATTCCTTCTCTATTCCCCTCAAACTCATCTCTGGATCTCAACGCCAGTTCCACTGTGTTTTGTCATTGTTCCCTTCTAATGAGGGACTGATATAGACCTCGGACACCAGGTGGGTACAATTCATTATCAGGTAGAAGAGAAAAGCAGCAGGCTCCGGACCTCGTAGGGTCAGAGTTGAATAACTCTGCTCTATTCCATCAACCTATAGCGAATGCTTGCCTCGAAACTATGTGGTACCTCGATATTAAAGCCATTCCAATCAAAGAGCTTAGTGTATGTTTTCATCTGACCGAGCCACTTCTGTCAGAGCAGTGAAGGGGAGTGCATGAGGGAAGATCAAGGGAAGGACTTACTCTCTGAAATGAGAAACTATCCATGTTTGAATACATTAAATGATTTCCTCATTAAAATACCCAGACCTGAGAGGGAGGGATTGGCTTGGCAGCTTTAGCTCACACATGCAGTGGAGGCTGGTGGGAGGAGCTATAGGCGGATAGGTTCATCGTAATGGCTGGAATGGAATTGATGGAAAGGAGTGGTTGCCATATGTTTGTTTAGTACCGTCCCATTAATTCCATTCCAGCCATTAAAATATGCCCATCCTCCTATAGGTCCTCCCACCAGCCTCCATCTACACATAGCCCATATAATCACATACAGATCAGTGATTTGCTGAAGGAGGAGAGAAGGGCCTCAAGCTCATTTCTGCCTGTCTGTCCTCTTGAGGTCACGTCCTCAGATGAGGGTCGTGATGGAGGAAAACGTTGTATCACCTGGCCATTGGAGTCATTCAGCTTTACACCAACAGATGGCGCTGTATATCACATTTCCATGCTGGTTATTTAGCAGTCGCTCCATTCCGTGTAATGAATATCCCACCAGTTATGTAGCGTCTCCATAAGGCTGGAGGAGCAGCGATATTCATGGGCCTGTGATAGTATGAAGGGTTAAGTGGTTGAAAATATAACAAGTCCACAATGCTTTGTAAACAAAAATGCCATTTTATTGTTATTGATATTTTATTTATGATAATAAGGTCAATGTTTGAAATGACATTCTGTCAGATGAACTCTGTGGTATTTTCTCCAAAGACAGGTTATAAGCAGCAATTTAAATTGTACAACAAAGGGCTGGATTCTCACTGCATCGCAGAAGTATCATGGGAGATCTGCGTTATAGCTCCATGTAAAGGCAATGTTCATGGAGACTGCATTCACGATAAATGACCTCTACACTTTAATGTGATCTTCCGCGATACGGATTGAATCCAGCCCCAAGTTACATTTCATGCAAACTACATAAATAACCCTTCACTATATTGATGAGGCAAATACACAGGTCAACTATAAAACATTCAACTTAGTGTTCAAAGTCAAACTAGAAACTGCACCAAAGAGAACTGTACAAATGAACGGTTACAAATCTCAGATTCAATTCATTTTCCTGATTGTCTGACCAAATAAAAAAGAACATTCCATCGGTCAGAAAAAGTATACAGGTGAAGAAAAGTCATATACAATCAGCAATATTTAACATAGTCATGTTTAACACTATGTAGCAAAATGAAGGCCTTTGACTTAACTTTAACGCTTAGTTATTATCTATCAATTATGAAACTGTTTCATTACATTACTTAGGTCAATGTTACTGCATTATCATTGGTACAATATAACGATCTTGAAATGATCATATTCACTAAGGCAATAAAAACTACTTGGTTTGATACATAGAAGGGTCTCTAGCTGGTACTGGTAGTGATATTAAAGTTATTGTACTGAAATCCTTACAGGACGTATTGCTTTTGGAGATTGAACTCACTTAGGCGTCAGTTTATTTACAACATGGCACTTTTACATTAAAGATTCAATACGTAGAGCTGAAGAGAACTTTAAAGGCCCGATTCAATACGTAGAGCTGAAGAGAACATTAAAAGGCCCGATTCAATACGTAGAGCTGAAGAGAACATTAAAGGCAATGTTCCCGCGTTAGCAGAGACTGAATTCACATAAAAACTGCATGTCGGCTCCATTGGAAATGACCTTTACACTTGAATCACGCTATAGCGCCGTACTTCAGCAACAGTGATTGAATCAAATCCTAAAGGCTGTGTATTGCGGAAGTATCGCAGAAGATCTGCATAAAAATGTAGAGGTAGACCTCCCAAGTGGTGCTGCGGTCTATGGCACTGCATCACAGTGTTGCGGTGTCACTACAGCCTGGGGTTCCATAGGGCGGCAAACAACAGGGTTGTCCAGGTTGGTGGAAGGTTTGGCCCAGGGGGGCCTTTACTTGGCTCATCGCGCTCTAGCGTCACCTTGTGGCAGGCCAGGCACCTGCAAGCTGACCTTCGTCAGTTGGCTGGTGTTTCCTCCAATACATTCCGGGTTAAGCAAGCAGGTGTTAAGAAGCGTGGCTTGGATCACGCTTTGGAGGACGCATGACTCGACCTTTGCCTGTCCGAGCCCATTGGGTAGTTACAGCGATGAGACAAGATCGTAATTGGATATCACAAAAAAGGGGGTAAAAAATGTTATTGTCATGGTAATTTCAGATTGAGCCGACATGCAGCATTTACCGTGAATGTAGTCTGCGAGAACACGGGAACATTTCCTTTACATTTAAATCGAGCTACAACGCAGATCTTCCACAATACGAATTTAATCCAGCCTTAAGACTCTATGGTCTCCATCCATCCCTTCCGCCCTCTCTGACTATTAAATCAGACTGTCACTGGTCTGCTGACCGTCTGTCAGTCATTCTCAATGGTACAGTAAACAACTACACCCTCATTCCTCTCAGAAACAAAGCCCAAAATCATCTTTATAACAAATCATTTCAGGGAAGCGTTTTCCCCCCAACACTAGTGCAAAGTTAGCTGAACTGAGCTACTTGGAAGAAGAGAGACTAAGCTGAGATTCCCCCCTCCTTCCTTCCTTGTCCTCTCTCACCAATCATGTCTGCCGCAGCTTCAGGAGTATGTTGTTCAGTCGCTCCTTCCGGACCTCCCTCCAGCCCTCCTCTTCCTCCTCCACCTGTTTTTTCTCCTGTTGTCTGTTCTCAGTGAGCTGTGGTGGGGGTAGATGTGACATCAGGAGTTAGTTATAAGAATTAGTGAGGAGAACACTCAGAGGGGAGCACTCAGAGGGGAGCACTCAGAGGGGAGCACTCAGAGGGGAGCACTCAGAGGGGAGAACACTCAGGGGAGAACACTCAGAGGGGAGAACACTCAGAGGGGAGAACACTCAGAGGGGAGAACACTCAGAGGGGAGAACACTCAGAGGGGAGAACACTCAGAGGGGAGAACACTCAGAGGGGAGAACACTCAGGGGAGAACACTCAGAGGGGAGAACACTCAGAGGGGAGAACACTCAGGGGAGAACACTCAGAGGGGAGAACACTCAGAGGGGAGAACACTCAGAGGGGAGAACACTCAGGGGAGAACACTCAGAGGGGAGCACTCAGAGGAGAACACTCAGAGGGGAGCACTCAGAGGGGAGAACACTCAGGGGAGAACACTCAGAGGGGAGAACACTCAGAGGGGAGAACACTCAGGGGAGAACACTCAGAGGGGAGAACACTCAGAGGGGAGAACACTCAGAGGGGAGAACACTCAGAGGGGAGAACACTCAGGGGAGAACACTCAGAGGGGAGCACTCAGAGGGGAGCACTCAGAGGGGAGCACTCAGAGGGGAGCACTCACATGGGGCGTGGTGCTGAGGGGGTTATGGGGGCACTGGGGATCAGGAAGGAGCTCACTAGTCCACACAACCTTCTTCTTCACCGCCATTTGTCGACCTAGAGGGAGGGGAAAGAACCTTAGTGCCCATGGATGGTATTTTGTGTGTGTGTGGTGTGGAAATATATATATATATACACAATAGATGTCCTTAAAATTCCCTTATGAGTGTCTGTTCTTTGCTGGAGACTGTTTGATGGAAATACATTTTGGTTGATAGTTTATGGGGAAAGCTGAACCGAGCTGGATGTTCTTGGACGGCAGTGAAGAGATGACAGAAATGGGAAAGCACTTATTTCTGTGGTTGGAAAACTGCTGTGTGTGTAATGCTGAACATGATGTGGCTCAATAAATACTGTAAAACAGAGAGCTAAACTGAGCACTGAGATGAACACACACACATCTATGTCCATATAAACATACACTCAGCACAATACTACTATAAATGAACACATTTAAAATAAAACACACTGATACACAGGTGCACACACACAGGCGTGCGAGCACACACACACACACACACCTACAAAAACTTAAACTAACACACACACTTGCTTCATGGACCTGACATGATGTGGCTGTTGTTGTCCCCAGTAGCTACATAGCTGGAAACTTCATCTTTCTCTCGTTCCCCCTCTCTCCCCCTCCTCAGGCGTATCTGTCTGTCTCTGACCCTCTCCCAGTTCCTCAAAAGGAACACGCGGTGCTTCAGGACGAACACCCTGACAACCAAACAAATACATAAATAAGATCATTATTTTGAGAAATGCACACAAACTACTAGTCTGCACGTCCATGTGTATTGACATGGCGGGTTGTCTTCTGTCTTTACCTGTCACTGGTGGTCATAGGCTCCATGTCCAGGTAGGGAAACAGCTTCCTACTGGGACTGGAACACTCCTCCTGGGGAGAGGGAGGGAGGGACACCCCTGTCTGGTGACTGGACAGGCTCTTCTCTTTTGGTTGGTCTGGGAGGACAACAAAGACAGACAGAGAGAAATGAGGTATGGACCCCTCCACACAGACTGAACACTTTCAACGTGTCACTGCAACAGTGGGATGTCCCCCCCCCCCCAACCAAGTAGGGTGGTAAGTCATGTTGAAGTCAAGTATTGATGTACACACTACAGTATAAACGTTGTGTACGGTATGCACCGCATGCAAATACAGGACTTTAGGGTACTCTGTGACTTTAGGGTACTCTGTGACTTTAGGGTACTCTGTGACTTTAGGGTACTCACAGGATGAGATCTCTCTGGTCAGAGGAACATCTGGCTCTTTGTGGAGCTGGAACACACAGAGATATGGTCATTCAAGTGAGTGAGTTTATTCTGTGTGTGTGTGTGTGTATAGTGTGTGTATAGTGTGTGTGTTACACACCTGGTTGTGCCTGAAGAGCCACATGACGTCAAAGGGCAACTGAAAGTCAATACGTCTCATTCTTAAGTACTTCCCTGTGAGAGAAGGGGGGGTGTTAAAAACCTGACACACACAATCTCTCTCTCACAGACACACACACACACACACACACACACACACACACACACACACACACACACACACACACACACACACACACACACACACACACACACACACACTTCGTTCTGTTAGGTGACCTAAACTGGGATATGCTTAACACCCCGACAGTCCTACCATCTAAGCTAGATGCCCTCAATCTCACACAAATTATCAAGGAACCCACCAGGTACAACTCTAAATCCGAAAACATGGGCACCCTCAACTTGCCCTCCAAATACACCTCTGCTGTTTTCAATCAGGATCGCAGCGATCACTGCCTCATTGCCTGCATCCGCTATGGGTCCACAGTCAAACGACTACCCCTCATCACTGTCAAACGCTCCCTAAAACACTTCTGCAAGCAGGCCTTTCTAATCGACCTGACCCGGTTATCCTGGAAGGATATTGACCTCCTCCCATCAGTAGAGGATGCCTGGTCGTTCTTTAAAAGTAATTTCCTCACCATTTAAGATGGTGCCCCTTTAAAAAAATGTAGAACTAAGAACAGATAAAGCCCTTGATTCACTCTAGACCTGACTGCCCTCGACCAGTACAAAAACATCCTGTGGCGGACTGCACTAGCATCGACTAGTCTCCGCGATATGCAACTTTTCAGGGAAGTCAAAAACCAATACACGCAGTCAGTTAGGTAAGCAAAGGCTAGATTTTTCCAACAGAAATTTGCATCCTGTAGCTCTAAGTACAAAACGTTTTGGGACACTGTAAAGTCCATTGAGAATAAGAGCACATCCTCCCAGCTGCCCACTGCACTGAGGCTAGGAAACACTGTCACCACTGATAAATACTCGATAATCAATAAATTCAATAAACATTTCTCTATAGCTGGTCATGCTTTCCTCCTGGCTACCCCAACTCTGGCTAACAGCTCCGCACCCCCTGCAGCTACTTGCCCAAGCCTCCCCAGCTTCTCCTTCACCCAAATCCAGATAGCAGATGTTCTGAAAGAGCTGCAAAACCTGGAGCCGTATAAATCAGCTGGGATAGACAATCTGGACCTTCTCTTTATAAAATGATCTGCTGCCATTGTTGCAACCCCTATTACCAGTCTGTTCAACCGCTCTTTCGTATCGTCCGAGATTCCTAAAGATTGGGAAGCTGCCGCGGTCATCCCCCTCTTCAAAGGGGGTGACACTCTAGACCAAAACTGTTACAGATATACAGTGCCTTGCGAAAGTATTCGGCCCCCTTGAACTTTGCGATCTTTTGCCACATTTTAGGCTTCAAACATAAAGATATAAAACTGTATTGTTTTGTGAAGAATCAACAACAAGTGGGACACAATCATGAAGTGGAACAACATTTATTGGATATTTCAAATAATTTTGCACGCCCAATTTTTCAGTTTTTGATTTGTTAAAAAAGTTTGAAATATCCAATATATGTCGTTCCACTTCATGATTGTATCCCACTTGTTGTTGATTCTTCACAAAAAATACAGTTTTATATCTTTATGTTTGAAGCCTGAAATGTGGCAAAAGGTCGCAAAGTTCAAGGGGGCCGAATACTTTCGCAAGGCACTGTATATCTCACTGGTTATCCCCAAAGCCAACACCCCATTTGGCCGCCTTTCCTTCCAGTTCTCTGCTGCCAATAACTGGAACGAATTGCAAAAATCGCTGAAGTTGGAGACTTATATTTCCTTCACTAACTTAAACATCAGCTATCTTAGCAGCTTACCGATCACTGCAGCTGTACACAGCCCATCTAACTACCTACCTCATCCCCATATTGTTTTAATTTACTTTTTTTGCTCTTTTGCACACCAGTATTTCTACTTGCACATCATCATCTGCACATCTATCACTCCAGTGTTAATTTGCTAAATTGTAATTACTTCGCTACTATGGCCTATTTATTGCCTTACCTCCTCACGCCATTTGCACACACTGTATATAGAATTTCTTTCTATTGTGTTATTGACTGTACGTTTGTTTATCCCATGTGTAACTCTGTGTTGTTGTCTGTGTTGCAGTGCTTTGCTTTATCTTGGCCAGGTCGCAGTTGTAAATGAGAACTTGTTCTCAACTGGCCTACCTGGTTAAATAAAGGTGAAATCATTTAAAAATAAATAAAAACTCACTCACCAACATGTATGGGAGCAGGCAGGAGGCTGTAGTCTTGTTCTCCTGGTGTATATTCCAGTCTCTCTCTGTTCAGCTGGTTCTGAGAGGAGGGACTGGGGAAGAGACACATTTACACAATTTAATTAATAGAATACAACACCATTTGTGAAATCAATTCAGAGTGAAGTTAGTTTGTATGAACAGGTGCATGATAACTCACTCTGTAGTTTTGTAGTCATCTGAGTAGAGCCCCGCCCTTTGAAACCTCTTCCTCGGCAGCTGGTCAGCTCCCTTATCTGATTGGCTGGCCGGGGTGAGGGATGGAGTTTGGGTTAGCTCTGATTGGCCTGTGCATATGGAGGGGGAGTGGGTGACTGGCTCACCAGAACTAAGAGGAAGGAATAAAGTGAGAGAGCGAGAGATAGGATAGAGAGAAAGGGCACTGGCTTAGCACACAGTGCTGTCAACCATGTGTTAATATACGTTGTCTGTGTGAAGTATTAAGTCTTCAGTGCACATCTAGCAGCTAGTTGCAGGGTATGTAAAATAGCATGCATTTTCTAGACTTTCTCAGTAACGCTTTGATCGCTGTGGGAGTGAAATGTTGTTGCGTTAAACTTTGCGACCATCTGCGAGGGCACTCGCTGGGTCAGTTGGGATGAGGGTGAGTTCTGACGGTTTACCTTTGGAGACAGGATGGATGCTCGACCTCCTCTTTCTCAATGTGCCTCCTCTTCCGTCTTCTCCTCCTCTGGCTGTGAATCACAGCTTCAATAACCTCTTGTACTGAATCTCCTCCTCCTCTTCCTCTGTTTCTGTCTCTGTTCTGGACGTCTGTCTCAGTTGGAGGGTTTGGTAGGCTTGTAGGCGAGAGGAAGGGGGAGAGCAAAGGGGAGGCTAGAGGGTTCTTCCTGGGTCGTCCAGGCCCTCTCTTAGCCCCAAAACGTTGACCACTTCTCAGCCACTTCAGTTGCCTTCTGCTCAGGTCATAGTGTGGGTCTGGAGTCCAGAGAGAAGTCATTGGAGCAAGGACAGGGAGCGAGAGAGAGAGATGAGAGAGAGGTGGGAGACAGAGGGAGGAGAAAGGGAATGATTGAGAAATAAAGAGAGGGGAAGAGAGAGAGAGGAGAGGTGTATATGTATCAGTAACTGAAAAAGCAGCAGTCTGTCTCAGTGTGTCTCTGGGATGGGTTGAATCTACACTTCCTTTGCACTGCTGCCTGGTATTCCCCTCAAATCATATACTCCCCTTCGGTGAATAACAACAAGCAGTCAAGCACACACACATACACACGCACACACACACACGCACACATGCACACATGCTCACACACACGCACAAGTGCGCACACGCACACACACACCAGAGGAGGCTGGTGGAATGAGCTTTAGGAGGACGGGCTCATTGTAGTGGCTGGAATATAATCATTGGAACAGAGTCAATCTTTCCATGTATTTGATGTGTTTGGTACCATTCTATTGATTCCATTCCAGACAAAGAGCGCGTCCACCGATATCTCCTCCCACAAGCCCCCTCTGGTATACACACACACACACACGCGCGCGCTGGGCTGTGTGTGTGTGTTCTCAGTCACATATGTGTCTGGTTAGATGATGTGCGACTCTCCACCTCCCTCACTCTCTCCTCCCTCACTATCAGTCCCCTGCCATCCTACTATCCATCACTTCTCCTCAAGTATCTCCTTTCTTCCCATATTTCCAAAATTCCCCAACATTAACACTGACTGAGCAGCCTTTCCTTCTAGGGTTTTTCCACCCAGTCAGTGTACAGGACAGTGTGTTGGCCAGCCAGCCAGGCAGTGTACAGTATAGTATGTTGCCCAGCCAGCCAGGCAGTGTACAGTATAGTATGTTGCCCAGCCAGCCAGGCAGTGTACAGTATAGTATGTTGCCCAGCCAGCCAGGCAGTGTACAGTATAGTATGTTGCCGAGCCAGCCAGGCAGTGTACAGTATAGTATAGTATGTTGGCCAGCCAGCCAGGCAGTGTAGAGTACAGTATAGTATGTTGGCCAGGCCGGCAGTATACAGTATAGTATGTTGCCGAGCCAGCCAGGCAGTATACAGTATAGTATGTTGCCCAGCCAGCCAGGCAGTGTACAGTACAGTATGTTGCCGAGCCAGCCAGGCAGTGTAGTGTACAGTATAGTATGTTGGCCAGGCCGGCAGTATACAGTATAGTATGTTGCCGAGCCAGCCAGGCAGTGTACAGTATAGTATGTTGCCCAGCCAGCCAGCCAGTGTACAGTATAGTATGTTGCCCAGCCAGCCAGCCAGCCAGCCAGGCAGTGTACAGTATAATATGTTGCCCAGCCAGCCAGGCAGTGTACAGTATAGTATGTTGCCCAGCCAGCCAGCCAGTGTACAGTATAGTATGTTGCCCAGCCAGCCAGGCAGTGTAGAGTACAGTATAGTATGTTGCCCAGCCAGCCAGGCAGTGTAGAGTACAGTATAGTATGTTGCCCAGCCAGCCAGCCAGGCAGTGTACAGTATAGTATGTTGCCCAGCCAGCCAGCCAGGCAGTGTACAGTATAGTATGTTGCCCAGCCAGGCCGGCAGTGTACAGTATAGTATGTTGCCCTGCCAGCCAGGCAGGCAGTGTACAGTATAGTATGTTGCCCAGCCAGCCAGCCAGGCAGTGTACAGTATAGTATGTTGCCCAGCCAGCCAGCCAGTGTACAGTATAGTATGTTGCCCAGCCAGCCAGGCAGTGTAGAGTACAGTATAGTATGTTGCCCAGCTAGCCAGGCAGTGTAGAGTACAGTATAGTATGTTGCCCAGCCAGCCAGGCAGTGTACAGTATAGTATGTTGCCCAGCCAGCCAGCCAGCCAGGCAGTGTACAGTATAGTATGTTGCCCAGCCAGCCAGGCAGTGTAGAGTACAGTATAGTATGTTGCCCAGCCAGCCAGCCATGCAGTGTACAGTATAGTATGTTGCCCAGCCAGCCAGGCCGGCAGTGTACAGTACAGTATGTTGCCCAGCCAGCCAGGCAGTGTACAGTATAGTATGTTGCCCAGCCAGGCCGGCAGTGTACAGCACAGTATGTTGCCCAGCCAGCCAGCCAGGCAGTGTACAGTACAGTATGTTGCCCAGCCAGCCAGGCAGTGTACAGTACAGTATGTTGCCCAGGCAGCCAGCCAGGCAGTGTACAGTATAATATGTTGCCCAGCCAGCCAGGCAGGCAGTGTACAGTATAGTATGTTGCCCTGCCAGCCAGCCAGGCAGTGTACAGTATAATATGTTGCCCAGCCAGGCAGCCAGGCAGTGTACAGTATAGTATGTTGACCAGCCAGCCAGGCAGTGTACAGTATAGTATGTTGCCCTGCCAGCCAGCCAGGCAGTGTACAGTATAGTATGTTGCCCTGCCAGCCAGGCAGGCAGTGTACAGTATAGTATGTTGCCCAGCCAGCCAGGCAGGCAGTGTACAGTATAGTATGTTGCCCAGCCAGCCAGCCAGGCAGTGTACAGTATAGTATGTTGCCCAGCCAGCCAGCCAGTGTACAGTATAGTATGTTGCCCAGCCAGCCAGGCAGTGTAGAGTACAGTATAGTATGTTGCCCAGCTAGCCAGGCAGTGTAGAGTACAGTATAGTATGTTGCCCAGCCAGCCAGGCAGTGTACAGTATAGTATGTTGCCCAGCCAGCCAGCCAGCCAGGCAGTGTACAGTATAGTATGTTGCCCAGCCAGCCAGGCAGTGTAGAGTACAGTATAGTATGTTGCCCACCAGCCAGCCATGCAGTGTACAGTATAGTATGTTGCCCAGCCAGCCAGGCCGGCAGTGTACAGTACAGTATGTTGCCCAGCCAGCCAGGCAGTGTACAGTATAGTATGTTGCCCAGCCAGGCCGGCAGTGTACAGCACAGTATGTTGCCCAGCCAGCCAGCCAGGCAGTGTACAGTACAGTATGTTGCCCAGCCAGCCAGGCAGTGTACAGTATAGTATGTTGCCCAGCCAGCCAGCGTACAGTATAGTATGTTGCCCAGCCAGCCAGGCAGTGTAGAGTACAGTATAGTATGTTGCCCAGCCAGCCAGGCAGTGTAGAGTACAGTATAGTATGTTGCCCAGCCAGCCAGCCAGGCAGTGTACAGTATAGTATGTTGCCCAGCCAGCCAGCCAGGCAGTGTACAGTATAGTATGTTGCCCAGCCAGGCCGGCAGTGTACAGTATAGTATGTTGCCCAGCCAGCCAGGCAGGCAGTGTACAGTATAGTATGTTGCCCAGCCAGCCAGCCAGGCAGTGTACAGTATAGTATGTTGCCCAGCCAGCCAGCCAGTGTACAGTATAGTATGTTGCCCAGCCAGCCAGGCAGTGTAGAGTACAGTATAGTATGTTGCCCAGCAAGCCAGGCAGTGTACAGTATAGTATGTTGCCCAGCCAGCCAGCCAGCCAGGCAGTGTACAGTATAGTATGTTGCCCAGCCAGCCAGGCAGTGTAGAGTACAGTATAGTATGTTGCCCAGCCAGCCAGCCATGCAGTGTACAGTATAGTATGTTGCCCAGCCAGCCAGGCCGGCAGTGTACAGTACAGTATGTTGCCCAGCCAGCCAGGCAGTGTACAGTATAGTATGTTGCCCAGCCAGGCCGGCAGTGTACAGCCCAGTATGTTGCCCAGCCAGCCAGCCAGGCAGTGTACAGTACAGTATGTTGCCCAGCCAGCCAGGCAGTGTACAGTACAGTATGTTGCCCAGGCAGCCAGCCAGGCAGTGTACAGTATAATATGTTGCCCAGCCAGCCAGGCAGGCAGTGTACAGTATAGTATGTTGCCCTGCCAGCCAGCCAGGCAGTGTACAGTATAGTATGTTGCCCAGCCAGGCAGCCAGGCAGTGTACAGTATAGTATGTTGACCAGCCAGCCAGGCAGTGTACAGTATAGTATGTTGCCCTGCCAGCCAGCCAGGCAGTGTACAGTATAGTATGTTGCCCTGCCAGCCAGGCAGGCAGTGTACAGTATAGTATGTTGCCCAGCCAGCCAGGCAGGCAGTGTACAGTATAGTATGTTGCCCAGCCAGCCAGCCAGGCAGTGTACAGTATAGTATGTTGCCCAGCCAGCCAGCCAGTGTACAGTATAGTATGTTGCCCAGCCAGCCAGGCAGTGTAGAGTACAGTATAGTATGTTGCCCAGCTAGCCAGGCAGTGTAGAGTACAGTATAGTATGTTGCCCAGCCAGCCAGGCAGTGTACAGTATAGTATGTTGCCCAGCCAGCCAGCCAGCCAGGCAGTGTACAGTATAGTATGTTGCCCAGCCAGCCAGGCAGTGTAGAGTACAGTATAGTATGTTGCCCAGCCAGCCAGCCATGCAGTGTACAGTATAGTATGTTGCCCAGCCAGCCAGGCCGGCAGTGTACAGTACAGTATGTTGCCCAGCCAGCCAGGCAGTGTACAGTATAGTATGTTGCCCAGCCAGGCCGGCAGTGTACAGCACAGTATGTTGCCCAGCCAGCCAGCCAGGCAGTGTACAGTACAGTATGTTGCCCAGCCAGCCAGGCAGTGTACAGTATAGTATGTTGCCCAGCCAGCCAGCGTACAGTATAGTATGTTGCCCAGCCAGCCAGGCAGTGTAGAGTACAGTATAGTATGTTGCCCAGCCAGCCAGGCAGTGTAGAGTACAGTATAGTATGTTGCCCAGCCAGCCAGCCAGGCAGTGTACAGTATAGTATGTTGCCCAGCCAGCCAGCCAGGCAGTGTACAGTATAGTATGTTGCCCAGCCAGGCCGGCAGTGTACAGTATAGTATGTTGCCCAGCCAGCCAGGCAGGCAGTGTACAGTATAGTATGTTGCCCAGCCAGCCAGCCAGGCAGTGTACAGTATAGTATGTTGCCCAGCCAGCCAGCCAGTGTACAGTATAGTATGTTGCCCAGCCAGCCAGGCAGTGTAGAGTACAGTATAGTATGTTGCCCAGCAAGCCAGGCAGTGTACAGTATAGTATGCTGCCCAGCCAGCCAGCCAGCCAGGCAGTGTACAGTATAGTATGTTGCCCAGCCAGCCAGGCAGTGTAGAGTACAGTATAGTATGTTGCCCAGCCAGCCAGCCATGCAGTGTACAGTATAGTATGTTGCCCAGCCAGCCAGGCCGGCAGTGTACAGTACAGTATGTTGCCCAGCCAGCCAGGCAGTGTACAGTATAGTATGTTGCCCAGCCAGGCCGGCAGTGTACAGCCCAGTATGTTGCCCAGCCAGCCAGCCAGGCAGTGTACAGTACAGTATGTTGCCCAGCCAGCCAGGCAGTGTACAGTACAGTATGTTGCCCAGGCAGCCAGCCAGGCAGTGTACAGTATAATATGTTGCCCAGCCAGCCAGGCAGGCAGTGTACAGTATAGTATGTTGCCCTGCCAGCCAGCCAGGCAGTGTACAGTATAGTATGTTGCCCAGCCAGGCAGCCAGGCAGTGTACAGTATAGTATGTTGACCAGCCAGCCAGGCAGTGTACAGTATAGTATGTTGCCCTGCCAGCCAGGCAGGCAGTGTACAGTATAGTATGTTGCCCTGCCAGCCAGGCAGGCAGTGTACAGTATAGTATGTTGCCCAGCCAGCCAGCCAGTGTACAGTATAGTATGTTGCCCAGCCAGCCGGGCAGTGTAGAGTACAGTATAGTATGTTGCCCAGCTAGCCAGGCAGTGTAGAGTACAGTATAGTATGTTGCCCAGCCAGCCAGGCAGTGTACAGTATAGTATGTTGCCCAGCCAGCCAGCCAGCCAGGCAGTGTACAGTATAGTATGTTGCCCAGCCAGCCAGGCAGTGTAGAGTACAGTATAGTATGTTGCCCAGCCAGCCAGCCATGCAGTGTACAGTATAGTATGTTGCCCAGCCAGCCAGGCCGGCAGTGTACAGTACAGTATGTTGCCCAGCCAGCCAGGCAGTGTACAGTATAGTATGTTGCCCAGCCAGGCCGGCAGTGTACAGCACAGTATGTTGCCCAGCCAGCCAGCCAGGCAGTGTACAGTACAGTATGTTGCCCAGCCAGCCAGGCAGTGTACAGTACAGTATGTTGCCCAGGCAGCCAGCCAGGCAGTGTACAGTATAATATGTTGCCCAGCCAGCCAGGCAGGCAGTGTACAGTATAGTATGTTGCCCTGCCAGCCAGCCAGGCAGTGTACAGTATAGTATGTTGCCCAGCCAGGCAGCCAGGCAGTGTACAGTATAGTATGTTGACCAGCCAGCCAGGCAGTGTACAGTATAGTATGTTGCCCTGCCAGCCAGCCAGGCAGTGTACAGTATAGTATGTTGCCCTGCCAGCCAGCCAGGCAGTGTACAGTATAGTATGTTGCCCTGCCAGCCATCCAGGCAGTGTACAGTATAGTATGTTGCCCAGCCAGGCCGGCAGTGTACAGTATAGTATGTTGCCCAGCCAGCAAGCCAGGCAGTGTACAGTATAGTATGTTGCCCTGCCAGCCAGCCAGGCAGTGTACAGTATAGTATGTTGCCCAGCCAGGCCGGCAGTGTACAGTATAGTATGTTGCCCAGCCAGCAAGCCAGCCAGGCAGTGTACAGTATAGTATGTTGACCAGCCAGCCAGGCAGTGTAGAGTATAGTATGTTGGCCAGCCAGGCAGAGTACAGTATAGTATGTTGGCCAGCCAGGCAGTGTACAGTACAGCATGTTGGCCAGCCAGCCAGCCAGCCAGCCAGGCATTGTACAGTACAGTATGTTGGCCAGTCAGGCAGTGTACAGTATAGTATGTTGGCCAGCCAGACAGTGTACAGTATGTTGGCCAGCCAGCCAGCCAGGCAGACAGTGTACAGTATGTTGGCCGGCCAGCCAGCCAGGCAGACAGTGTACAGTATTTTGGCCAGCCAGCCAGGCAGACAGCGTACAGAATGTTGGCCATGCAGGCAGCCAGACAGACAGTGTACAGTATGTTGGCCAGCCAGGCAGACAGTATACAGTATATTGGCCAGCCAGGCAGACAGTGTACAGTATGTTGGCCATGCACGCAGCCAGACAGACAGTGTACAGTATGTTGGCCAGCCAGCCAGGCAGACAGTGTACAGTATGTTGGCCATATAGGCAGGCAGCCAGACAGTGTACAGTACATTGGCCATGCAGGCAGCCAGACAGACAGTGTACAGTATGTTGGCCAGCCATCCAGGCAGACAGTGTACAGTACATTGGCCATGCAGGCAGCCAGACAGACAGTGTACAGTATGTTGGCCAGCCAGCCAGGCAGACAGTGTACAGTATGTTGGCCATATAGGCAGCCAGACAGACAGTGTACAGTACATTGGCCATGCAGGCAGGCAGACAAGCAGCAGCTGAGAAGACAGTGACACATGAACAGGACTATACATAGAGACTGGTGGTTAACTAATGACTGTGTTCTGCTCATAGCTTCATGGCCCAGGGCTCAAACAGCACAGCAGGCAGCCAACTTCACAACCAGAGACATTTCTAAGATCTCTGGCAGATCGGACTGGAAGGATTATTAACAGACTGTGAGAATGAACCAATAAATGAGGGGAAAATAATGTGTGCGTGTGTGAGTTAGTGTACTGCCCCCAGCCCCCCTCTCCTGCGTGTGTGAGTTAGTGTACTGCCCCCAGCCCCCCTCTCCTGCGTGTGTGAGTTAGTGTACTGCCCCCAGCCCCCTCTCCTGCGTGTGTGAGTTAGTGTACTGCCCCCAGCCCCCTCTCCTGCGTGTGTGAGTTAGTGTACTGCCCCCAGCCCCCTCTCCTGCGTGTGTGAGTGTACTGCCCCCAGCCCCCCTCTCCTGCGTGTGTGAGTGTACTGCCCCCAGCCCCCCTCTCCTGCGTGTGTGAGTGTACTGCCCCCAGCCCCCCTCTCCTGCGTGTGTGTATGTGTGAAAGTTCATGTGTCATGCAGGTCACTCACTCACTCACTCACTCACTCACTCACTCACTCACTCACTCACTCACTCACTCACTCACCTGTGCCTCTTCTCTCTGTCTGTGATGGCTCCTCACTCCTCAATGACCCGTCTTGACTCCCTGGTCTCCAATTGTGTCTTCCACTCCTCTTGCCCCTCCCACTGGTGGCAGAGGAGGTGAAGAGGTTGGTGTGTGTCGGGGGGGTGAAGGTGCTGTGACAGGGTGTGTGTCTCTCCCCCGCCTCTCTCTCTGACCCCCCCACAGCGGCTGTCCTCTGCTCTTCTGTCAGTGTACCCCAGGTGGGATCGAGGGGTCTGAATCCTGCCCCCAGCCCCCCTCTCCTCAGCCAGGGGTTCTGCCGAACCCCCCAGCCCTCCCCGAAAGAGGACAGGTGAGAGGAGCCTAGACAGGTGAGGGGTGTGTGTTTGAGCCTCTCTGATGATGATGATGAAGAGGCTGGTTTAGCAGAAGCAGAGAAGAAAGAAGAGGGGTATTTGCCGTGCCTATGTTGCAGTGGAGACTCCATCAACCCAGCACTCCCTTGTCCTCCAGTCTTTCTACTTCCTCCTGACCCTGTGGTGAACTCTGACCTTAGCTGTGACCCGGCAACTCTCTCATCCTCTTCTTCCTTTCCGTCACGATCACGCTGTCTGTGACGATGTTTGTGTCTGAGCTTGTGTTCACTCCCCCCACAGACACAGGACCGACCAGGGACGGACCCTGCTGGACAGGAACGGACCCCAGCCCTCTTTCCCTCACCCATAACCCCCATGTCCTCACCTCCACCTCCACCCAACCCAGCCTCCCTCAGCTGCCTGCTCCTCCTCCTGTGGAACCTGGCTGGGTTGAGGAGGAGGTGAGGGGGGTGAAGGTGGGGGGCGTAGGGGCGAGGGGGAGGCAGGGGAAAGGAGGGGTGGGGATTTGGGTAATGGGCCATGGTCAGAGGATAGCCTCTGTAGTAGCCAAAACCCAGAGGCATTGGGGTGGTGGAAGAGGTGGTGGAGGAGGCCAGGGGGGTACTGAGAGAGGAGGGGTGGAGGTGCCCTGTGATACCCTGTAAGGCACACCTCCGCCCCTGGCCACAGTCACCCTGGTCTAAGGACTCACAGGGCTTGGTGGGACAGCCACACCTCAACCTCAGCTCTGGCTTTCTGCTGCCATAAGGCAGGCCGTGGCAGGGGTGGGGGTGGAGCGGGGAGAAGGAGGGGTGAGGGGGGTAAGACAGGGGGTGAGGTGAGTAGTATCCACTCAAGTTGATTCTGTAAACGTTTGAGCGGAAATTTTGCGATGACAATAAGGAAGAGTGGCGTCTTTTCTCCCCACTCTCATCGAGATCCTGCCCCAATCCAGCTCTGGCCCAATCACGGTGGCGCCCGATGCGGACTTCGCTGAACTGCCCAATGAGATCATCCAGTTCAGAGAGGAAGTCTGGGTCGTGCGCGTGCATGAGCAGGTGCTGGTACTTCCTCTTGTGTTTGTGTTTCTTGTGTGTGTTGTGCCCTAGGCAGGGGCAGGGGGGGCAGGTATAGGGACATTCGTACCCCCTCCGCCTGTGCCTGTGTCTGTCTCTGGGTTCCACTAAGTCAGAAGGAGGCGTGTGTCTGGGGGAGGCAGAGGGGGGAGAGGGGGGTGAGGCTGACACTCTGATGGGTGAGGGTACAGGGGGGAGGTGTTCTAGTAACATGGAGGGTGAGGGTTGTCTCTGACCCTTCAGGTTGACCCCTAAACCTGTCCGGAACACTGACCGGGTGACATCTGAGGTCATTCCCATGGTTACCCCCCCTCTCCCTCGGCCCCTCCTCTCCCCCCGCTCTGAGATAGTGTTGTGGTCCATTCCAATCACACTATCACTAGGCAACATCTCCTTGCTGTGTGATTTCCTGATATGTGAGGGTGTGGCCTCTTTCAGGTGTGTGGGGAAGACCGGCAGATGGGAGTAAAGAGGGTGAGGAAGAGGAGGAGAAGAGAGTCTGCTGGAGGGATGGTGGAAGAGGGGATGTCGTCCCTGACCTGGAGAACTCCTCTTTAGGGAGGGAGAGAGGGATGAGCAGGAGGAGAAGGAGGAGGAGAGAGGACGTGGCGATGCGCAGGAGGAGGAGGGTGAGGGGAGGGAGAAGGTGTGGGGGAGGAAGAGGGAGGGAGCAGGTTCTGTGCAGCCTCCATCACTGTAAGGGCTCTGGGCTCCACTGGAGTGGGTGAGAGATGGGGAGGGGAATGGGTGAGAGAGGGAAGGATGGGGCTGGGGAGAGGAGAAGAGAGAGGAACTAGAGAGACTGGTGAACAGTGTGGACTGAGAGGCAGGGTTAGAGTTAGCTGGAGCTTTGGGTTTGCGTCCTCTCCTCTTCCCCATGTAGATGGTCCCCGTCTTACTCACGTTGATCTGGGGACCTAGTTTACCCCCAAAGGAGGAGGACAGGGAGGGTGCTGTGGGCGACCCACACACCCCTCCTGCACACCCACGAGAGTTCTCTCTACCTCCCTCTCTTCCTCTCCCCTCCTTCCCCCCTCCACACCCAGAAAGCATTTCCCTAAGTAGCCTCCTCTTCTTCCTCCTCTTCATCTCTCCTATGATGCTCCTCATCCTCATCCTCAGCTTCCTGTTCCCCTTTTCAGAGGGGAAGTCTTTACCCCCCTCCTCACCTCCAGAGGGGGTCAGTGTACCCCTGTTCTGGTCCTGGAGAGTCTGTTTGGGGAGGAGGGGGGAGGGTGGCAGCCGTTTGGGGCGACCTCGTTTCCTGGGCGTGGGGTTGGGGCAAGAGGGACTGGTGAGGGTGGGCCTGTGATCCAGCACTGGGTTGAGCACATGGGGGTCCGGAGTCTCATCATGCCCATGAGGGAGCATCTCAGCTTGGGTAGGTTTAGGGGAGTGTCTGGGTTGGGGTTCGTCCAAGCTCCAGGTTTGGGATTTGGGGCGACCCCTTTTTCTGGCTTGAGAGACAGGACGGTCAGGTCCAGGTGAAGGGCTAGGGTCAGAGGTCAACAGGTGAGACTGGGTAGGGGATGGGGGTCGTCCTGCTGGTCTGGGTCTCACAGGGGTGGAGGTAGAAGGGGAGAGGGAGGACAGACTGGAGGGTGGGGGAACGGAGGGGCTAGGCATGACTCAGCTGACCGAAGGTTGGGTGAGTTAGTAGTTGCGGGTGTCTGGGGGGTAGTGGGGGTCTGTGGGGCAACTAAGGGGACATCTTGGCGGCCATCTGGGTTCTCTGCCAGTCTCTGTGCCCGGTTCACCAGCCTGGTCCAGCTTGGCCGTCGGGTTTTACGCTTCTTCAGTGGACGGCTGTCCTGCTCTCGGGGGGAGGTAGGAGGAGAGGAAGAGTGGAGAGAGAGAGAGGGAGGAGGAAGGGAAGTGAGGGGAGAGGAGGCAGTGGATGGGTTGGAGGGAGAGACGGTGGGTCTTGAGGGGGCACCAGTATCATCTGATTCCCCTGTTCTGCTGGTCAGGTCTGGGCTGGGTGTACCTGTCTTCCTGCTCTGAACCTCAGACATCTGACTCTTTGTAGAAGAGGGCGATTTATTCATCCTCAAGTCTCTGGGCTTCTCTCTTTCCTTGTCCTCGTCCCCATTTCTCTCCTCCTTCCCCGTCATATCCCTCCTGCTCTCATCCATCCCAGTTCCCTCCTTCCCCTTCTCATCTCTGTCCATCTTTGGACTCTCATTCCTCCCTCTGTCCTCCTTCCCTCTCCCCTTCTCCCCTCTCTTACCCTTCCCTTTCTCACCCCTCGCTTTGTCATCTTTCTCTTTCTTCTTCTTGGCTTTCTCCTCCTTCCCTCTCCCATTTCCCACAGAAGATGGTAGTAATGGTCCCCTGCTCAGGCTGGTGAGGGAGGCAGCAGGACTCAGTCTCCCATAAGCCACTGGGGCTCCTCTCTGGTCTGGAAGTAGGGGTGTGGATGGGGGTGGTGTAGGAGGGCAGCTGAAGCCTGTAGTCCTGTCCTGGGCTGCAAGGTCAGCCTGATGGGGGCTGGAGGCTGAGTTCACGTTAGTGGGGGCGGCTGAGGAAGAACAGTTCTGTTTGCGACCTTTGACCTTTGTGAGTCTGGTAGGATGGCAGGTGACTTTAGGTACTCCCCCATTCAGCATACCTCCCTCACCCTTAACACCTGCCTCACCGCTAGGGTCCTTTACCAAGGGGGAATGGGGTGATGAGGGAGGGGGGGAATGGGGGGATGAAGCTGTGGGGTCAGAGGCGATTGCCTGGTCCATTTGGGCAGGTGAAGGTAGTTGGCTGTGGGCATCAGGTGGGTCAGGGTGCCATGGTTTCTCCGTTAGGGTGTCTGACTTCTTATAGCCCAGGTTCACAGGGACCTGCTGGGATGAAAACATGGTTATAAACACATTGTTATCAGATCAGATTGGTCATTTATTATGTCATCTATCAGAAAAGATCTAGGTAATTTACAGGTAAGGATTTTAATATAATCAAAAATATTTTAAATAAATATTTCTCCAAAAGAAGCCCAGTTAGACCTATGATAGAGTTCTGTAGAGGTATGTAAATGTAATGTGTTTCAGAGCTGCATAGTTCATTAGTGGGTCAGAGAGAGGACAAGGATAGGAAAGAGAAAGAGGGAGGGAAAAGGAGAGCAAACAAGAGAGAGAAACAGTAAGGGTGGGGTGCTGGTGCAAGTCTGTTGGAAGACAGATAAAGGACACAATGACAGAGAGAGAGAAACAGTAAGGGTGGGGTGCTGGTGCTGGTGCAAGTCTGTTGGAAGACAGATAAAGGACACAATGACAGAGAGAGAGAAACAGTAAGGGTGGGGTGCTGGTGCAAGTCTGTTGGAAGACAGATAAAGGACACACTGACAGAGAGAGAGAAACAGTAAGGGTGGGGTGCTGGTGCAAGTCTGTTGGAAGACAGCTAAATGACACAATGACAGAGAGAGAGAAACAGTAAGGGTGGGGTGCTGGTGCAAGTCTGTTGGAAGACAGATAAAGGACAATGACAGAGAGAGAGAAACAGTAAGGGTGGGGTGCTGGTGCTGGTGCAAGCCTGTTGGAAGACAGATAAAGGACACAATGACAGAGAGAGAGAAACAGTAAGGGTGCGGTGCTGGTGCAAGTCTGTTGGAAGACAGATAAAGGACACAATGACAGAGAGAGAGAAACAGTAAGGGTGGGGTGCTGGTGCAAGTCTGTTGGAAGACAGATAAAGGACACAATGACAGAGAGAGAGAAACAGTAAGGGTGCGGTGCTGGTGCAAGTCTGTTGGAAGACAGCTAAAGGACACAATGACAGAGAGAGAGAAACAGTAAGGGTGGGGTGCTGGTGCAAGTCTGTTGGAAGACAGCTAAAGGACACAATGACAGAGAGAGAGAAACAGTAAGGGTGCGGTGCTGGTGCAAGTCTGTTGGAAGACAGCTAAAGGACACAATGACAGAGAGAGAGAAACAGTAAGGGTGGGGTGCTGGTGCAAGTCTGTTGGAAGACAGATAAAGGACACAATGACAGAGAGAGAGAAACAGTAAGGGTGGGGTGCTGGTGCAAGTCTGTTGGAAGACAGCTAAAGGACACAATGACAGAGAGAGAAACAGTAAGGGTGGGGTGCTGGTGCAAGTCTGTTGGAAGACAGCTAAAGGACACAATGACAGAGAGAGAGAAACAGTAAGGGTGCGGTGCTGGTGCAAGCCTGTTGGAAGACAGATAAAGGACACAATGACAGAGAGAGAGAAACAGTAAGGGTGCGGTGCTGGTGCAAGCCTGTTGGAAGACAGCTAAAGGACACAATGACAGAGAGAGAGAAACAGTAAGGGTGCGGTGCTGGTGCAAGCCTGTTGGAAGACAGATAAAGGACACAATGACAGAGAGAGAGAAACAGTAAGGGTGGGGTGCTGGTGCAAGTCTGTTGGAAGACAGCTAAAGGACACAATGACAGAGAGAGAGAAACAGTAAGGGTGCGGTGCTGGTGCAAGTCTGTTGGAAGACAGCTAAAGGACAATGACAGAGAGAGAGAAACAGTAAGGGTGGGGTACTGGTGCAAGTCTGTTGGAAGACAGCTAAATGACACAATGACAGAGAGAGAGAAACAGTAAGGGTGCGGTGCTGGTGCAAGTCTGTTGGAAGACAGATAAAGGACACAATGACAGAGAGAGAGAAACAGTAAGGGTGGGGTGCTGGTGCAAGTCTGTTGGAAGACAGATAAAGGACAATGACAGAGAGAGAGAAACAGTAAGGGTGGGGTGCTGGTGCAAGTCTGTTGGAAGACAGCTAAAGGACACAATGACAGAGAGAGAGAAACAGTAAGGGTGAGGTGCTGGTGCAAGTCTGTTGGAAGACAGATAAAGGACACAATGACAGAGAGAGAGAAACAGTAAGGGTGGGGTGCTGGTGCAAGTCTGTTGGAAGACAGCTAAAGGACACAATGACAGAGAGAGAGAAACAGTAAGGGTGGGGTGCTGGTGCAAGTCTGTTGGAAGACAGCTAAAGGACACAATGACAGAGAGAGAGAAACAGTAAGGGTGGGGTGCTGGTGCAAGTCTGTTGGAAGACAGCTAAAGGACACAATGACAGAGAGAGAAACAGTAAGGGTGGGGTGCTGGTGCAAGTCTGTTGGAAGACAGCTAAAGGACACAATGACAGAGAGAGAAACAGTAAGGGTGGGGTGCTGGTGCAAGTCTGTTGGAAGACAGATAAAGGACACAATGACAGAGAGAGAGAAACAGTAAGGGTGGGGTGCTGGTGCAAGTCTGTTGGAAGACAGATAAAGGACACAATGACAGAGAGAGAGAAACAGTAAGGGTGGGGTGCTGGTGCAAGTCTGTTGGAAGACAGCTAAAGGACACAATGACAGAGAGAGAGAAACAGTAAGGGTGGGGTGCTGGTGCAAGTCTGTTGGAAGACAGCTAAAGGACACAATGACAGAGAGAGAGAAACAGTAAGGGTGGGGTGCTGGTGCAAGTCTGTTGGAAGACAGCTAAAGGACACAATGACAGAGAGAGAGAAACAGTAAGGTTGGGGTGCTGGTGCAAGTCTGTTGGAAGACAGCTAAAGGACACAATGACAGAGAGAGAGAAACAGTAAGGGTGGGGTGCTGGTGCAAGTCTGTTGGAAGACAGCTAAAGGACACAATGACAGAGAGAGAGAAACAGTAAGGGTGGGGTGCTGGTGCAAGTCTGTTGGAAGACAGCTAAAGGACACAATGACAGAGAGAGAGAAACAGTAAGGGTGGGGTGCTGGTGCAAGTCTGTTGGAAGACAGCTAAAGGACACAATGACAGAGAGAGAGAAACAGTAAGGGTGGGGTGCTGGTGCAAGTCTGTTGGAAGACAGATAAAGGACACAATGACAGAGAGAGAGAAACAGTAAGGGTGGGGTGCTGGTGCAAGTCTGTTGGAAGACAGATAAAGGACACAATGACAGAGAGAGAGAAACAGTAAGGGTGGGGTGATGGTGCAAGTCTGTTGGAAGACAGCTAAAGGACACAATGACAGAGAGAGAGAAACAGTAAGGGTGCGGTGCTGGTGCAAGTCTGTTGGAAGACAGATAAAGGACACAATGACAGAGAGAGAGAAACAGTAAGGGTGGGGTGCTGGTGCAAGTCTGTTGGAAGACAGCTAAAGGACACAATGACAGAGAGAGAGAAACAGTAAGGGTGCGGTGCTGGTGCAAGTCTGTTGGAAGACAGATAAAGGACACAATGACAGAGAGAGAGAAACAGTAAGGGTGGGGTGCTGGTGCAAGTCTGTTGGAAGACAGATAAAGGACACAATGACAGAGAGAGAGAAACAGTAAGGGTGGGGTGCTGGTGCAAGTCTGTTGGAAGACAGCTAAATGACACAATGACAGAGAGAGAGAAACAGTAAGGGTGCGGTGCTGGTGCAAGTCTGTTGGAAGACAGATAAAGGACACAATGACAGAGAGAGAGAAACAGTAAGGGTGGGGTGCTGGTGCAAGTCTGTTGGAAGACAGATAAAGGACAATGACAGAGAGAGAGAAACAGTAAGGGTGGGGTGCTGGTGCAAGTCTGTTGGAAGACAGCTAAAGGACACAATGACAGAGAGAGAAACAGTAAGGGTGCGGTGCTGGTGCAAGTCTGTTGGAAGACAGCTAAATGACACAATGACAGAGAGAGAGAAACAGTAAGGGTGCGGTGCTGGTGCAAGTCTGTTGGAAGACAGATAAAGGACAATGACAGAGAGAGAGAGAAACAGTAAGGGTGGGGTGCTGGTGCAAGTCTGTTGGAAGACAGATAAAGGACACAATGACAGAGAGAGAGAAACAGTAAGGGTGGGGTGCTGGTGCAAGTCTGTTGGAAGACAGATAAAGGACACAATGACAGAGAGAGAGAAACAGTAAGGGTGGGGTGCTGGTGCTAGTCTGTTGGAAGACAGCTAAAGGACACAATGACAGAGAGAGAGAAACAGTAAGGGTGGGGTGCTGGTGCAAGTCTGTTGGAAGACAGCTAAAGGACACAATGACAGAGAGAGAGAAACAGTAAGGGTGGGGTGCTGGTGCAAGTCTGTTGGAAGACAGCTAAAGGACACAATGACAGAGAGAGAGAAACAGTAAGGGTGGGGTGCTGGTGCAAGTCTGTTGGAAGACAGATAAAGGACAATGACAGAGAGAGAGAAACAGTAAGGGTGGGGTGCTGGTGCAAGTCTGTTGGAAGACAGCTAAATGACACATTGACAGAGAGAGAGAAACAGTAAGGGTGCGGTGCTGGTGCAAGTCTGTTGGAAGACAGATAAAGGACACAATGACAGAGAGAGAGAAACAGTAAGGGTGGGGTGCTGGTGCAAGTCTGTTGGAAGACAGATAAAGGACAATGACAGAGAGAGAGAAACAGTAAGGGTGGGGTGCTGGTGCAAGTCTGTTGGAAGACAGCTAAAGGACACAATGACAGAGAGAGAGAAACAGTAAGGGTGAGGTGCTGGTGCAAGTCTGTTGGAAGACAGATAAAGGACACAATGACAGAGAGAGAGAAACAGTAAGGGTGGGGTGCTGGTGCAAGTCTGTTGGAAGACAGCTAAAGGACACAATGACAGAGAGAGAGAAACAGTAAGGGTGGGGTGCTGGTGCAAGTCTGTTGGAAGACAGCTAAAGGACACAATGACAGAGAGAGAAACAGTAAGGGTGGGGTGCTGGTGCAAGTCTGTTGGAAGACAGCTAAAGGACACAATGACAGAGAGAGAGAAACAGTAAGGGTGGGGTGCTGGTGCAAGTCTGTTGGAAGACAGCTAAAGGACACAATGACAGAGAGAGAGAAACAGTAAGGGTGGGGTGCTGGTGCAAGTCTGTTGGAAGACAGATAAAGGACACAATGACAGAGAGAGAGAAACAGTAAGGGTGGGGTGCTGGTGCAAGTCTGTTGGAAGACAGATAAAGGACACAATGACAGAGAGAGAGAAACAGTAAGGGTGGGGTGCTGGTGCAAGTCTGTTGGAAGACAGCTAAAGGACACAATGACAGAGAGAGAGAAACAGTAAGGGTGGGGTGCTGGTGCAAGTCTGTTGGAAGACAGCTAAAGGACACAATGACAGAGAGAGAGAAACAGTAAGGGTGGGGTGCTGGTGCAAGTCTGTTGGAAGACAGCTAAAGGACACAATGACAGAGAGAGAGAAACAGTAAGGTTGGGGTGCTGGTGCAAGTCTGTTGGAAGACAGCTAAAGGACACAATGACAGAGAGAGAGAAACAGTAAGGGTGGGGTGCTGGTGCAAGTCTGTTGGAAGACAGCTAAAGGACACAATGACAGAGAGAGAGAAACAGTAAGGGTGGGGTGCTGGTGCAAGTCTGTTGGAAGACAGCTAAAGGACACAATGACAGAGAGAGAGAAACAGTAAGGGTGGGGTGCTGGTGCAAGTCTGTTGGAAGACAGCTAAAGGACACAATGACAGAGAGAGAGAAACAGTAAGGGTGGGGTGCTGGTGCAAGTCTGTTGGAAGACAGATAAAGGACACAATGACAGAGAGAGAGAAACAGTAAGGGTGGGGTGCTGGTGCAAGTCTGTTGGAAGACAGATAAAGGACACAATGACAGAGAGAGAGAAACAGTAAGGGTGGGGTGCTGGTGCAAGTCTGTTGGAAGACAGCTAAAGGACACAATGACAGAGAGAGAGAAACAGTAAGGGTGCGGTGCTGGTGCAAGTCTGTTGGAAGACAGATAAAGGACACAATGACAGAGAGAGAGAAACAGTAAGGGTGGGGTGCTGGTGCAAGTCTGTTGGAAGACAGCTAAAGGACACAATGACAGAGAGAGAGAAACAGTAAGGGTGCGGTGCTGGTGCAAGTCTGTTGGAAGACAGATAAAGGACAATGACAGAGAGAGAGAAACAGTAAGGGTGGGGTGCTGGTGCAAGTCTGTTGGAAGACAGATAAAGGACACAATGACAGAGAGAGAGAAACAGTAAGGGTGGGGTGCTGGTGCAAGTCTGTTGGAAGACAGATAAAGGACACAATGACAGAGAGAGAGAAACAGTAAGGGTGGGGTGCTGGTGCAAGTCTGTTGGAAGACAGCTAAAGGACACAATGACAGAGAGAGAGAAACAGTAAGGGTGGGGTGCTGGTGCAAGTCTGTTGGAAGACAGATAAAGGACACAATGACAGAGAGAGAGAAACAGTAAGGGTGGGGTGCTGGTGCAAGTCTGTTGGAAGACAGATAAAGGACAATGACAGAGAGAGAGAAACAGTAAGGGTGGGGTGCTGGTGCAAGTCTGTTGGAAGACAGCTAAATGACACAATGACAGAGAGAGAGAAACAGTAAGGGTGCGGTGCTGGTGCAAGTCTGTTGGAAGACAGATAAAGGACACAATGACAGAGAGAGAGAAACAGTAAGGGTGGGGTGCTGGTGCAAGTCTGTTGGAAGACAGATAAAGGACAATGACAGAGAGAGAGAAACAGTAAGGGTGGGGTGCTGGTGCAAGTCTGTTGGAAGACAGCTAAAGGACACAATGACAGAGAGAGAAACAGTAAGGGTGCGGTGCTGGTGCAAGTCTGTTGGAAGACAGCTAAATGACACAATGACAGAGAGAGAGAAACAGTAAGGGTGCGGTGCTGGTGCAAGTCTGTTGGAAGACAGATAAAGGACAATGACAGAGAGAGAGAGAAACAGTAAGGGTGGGGTGCTGGTGCAAGTCTGTTGGAAGACAGATAAAGGACACAATGACAGAGAGAGAGAAACAGTAAGGGTGGGGTGCTGGTGCAAGTCTGTTGGAAGACAGATAAAGGACACAATGACAGAGAGAGAGAAACAGTAAGGGTGGGGTGCTGGTGCAAGTCTGTTGGAAGACAGAAAAAGGACACAATGACAGAGAGAGAGAAACAGTAAGGGTGGGGTGCTGGTGCAAGTCTGTTGGAAGACAGCTAAAGGACACAATGACAGAGAGAGAGAAACAGTAAGGGTGGGGTGCTGGTGCAAGTCTGTTGGAAGACAGCTAAAGGACACAATGACAGAGAGAGAGAAACAGTAAGGGTGGGGTGCTGGTGCAAGTCTGTTGGAAGACAGCTAAAGGACACAATGACAGAGAGAGAGAAACAGTAAGGGTGGGGTGCTGGTGCAAGTCTGTTGGAAGACAGATAAAGGACAATGACAGAGAGAGAGAAACAGTAAGGGTGGGGTGCTGGTGCAAGTCTGTTGGAAGACAGCTAAATGACACAATGACAGAGAGAGAGAAACAGTAAGGGTGCGGTGCTGGTGCAAGTCTGTTGGAAGACAGATAAAGGACACAATGACAGAGAGAGAGAAACAGTAAGGGTGGGGTGCTGGTGCAAGTCTGTTGGAAGACAGCTAAAGGACACAATGACAGAGAGAGAGAAACAGTAAGGGTGGGGTGCTGGTGCAAGTCTGTTGGAAGACAGCTAAAGGACACAATGACAGAGAGAGAGAAACAGTAAGGGTGGGGTGCTGGTGCAAGTCTGTTGGAAGACAGCTAAAGGACACAATGACAGAGAGAGAGAAACAGTAAGGGTGGGGTGCTGGTGCAAGTCTGTTGGAAGACAGATAAAGGACAATGACAGAGAGAGAGAAACAGTAAGGGTGGGGTGCTGGTGCAAGTCTGTTGGAAGACAGCTAAATGACACAATGACAGAGAGAGAGAAACAGTAAGGGTGCGGTGCTGGTGCAAGTCTGTTGGAAGACAGATAAAGGACACAATGACAGAGAGAGAGAAACAGTAAGGGTGGGGTGCTGGTGCAAGTCTGTTGGAAGACAGATAAAGGACAATGACAGAGAGAGAGAAACAGTAAGGGTGGGGTGCTGGTGCAAGTCTGTTGGAAGACAGCTAAAGGACACAATGACAGAGAGAGAGAAACAGTAAGGGTGAGGTGCTGGTGCAAGTCTGTTGGAAGACAGATAAAGGACACAATGACAGAGAGAGAGAAACAGTAAGGGTGGGGTGCTGGTCCAAGTCTGTTGGAAGACAGCTAAAGGACACAATGACAGAGAGAGAGAAACAGTAAGGGTGGGGTGCTGGTGCAAGTCTGTTGGAAGACAGCTAAAGGACACAATGACAGAGAGAGAGAAACAGTAAGGGTGGGGTGCTGGTGCAAGTCTGTTGGAAGACAGCTAAAGGACACAATGACAGAGAGAGAGAAACAGTAAGGGTGGGGTGCTGGTGCAAGTCTGTTGGAAGACAGCTAAAGGACACAATGACAGAGAGAGAAACAGTAAGGGTGGGGTGCTGGTGCAAGTCTGTTGGAAGACAGATAAAGGACACAATGACAGAGAGAGAGAAACAGTAAGGGTGGGGTGCTGGTGCAAGTCTGTTGGAAGACAGATAAAGGACACAATGACAGAGAGAGAGAAACAGTAAGGGTGGGGTGCTGGTGCAAGTCTGTTGGAAGACAGCTAAAGGACACAATGACAGAGAGAGAGAAACAGTAAGGGTGGGGTGCTGGTGCAAGTCTGTTGGAAGACAGCTAAAGGACACAATGACAGAGAGAGAGAAACAGTAAGGGTGGGGTGCTGGTGCAAGTCTGTTGGAAGACAGCTAAAGGACACAATGACAGAGAGAGAGAAACAGTAAGGTTGGGGTGCTGGTGCAAGTCTGTTGGAAGACAGCTAAAGGACACAATGACAGAGAGAAACAGTAAGGGTGGGGTGCTGGTGCAAGTCTGTTGGAAGACAGCTAAAGGACACAATGACAGAGAGAGAGAAACAGTAAGGGTGGGGTGCTGGTGCAAGTCTGTTGGAAGACAGCTAAAGGACACAATGACAGAGAGAGAGAAACAGTAAGGGTGGGGTGCTGGTGCAAGTCTGTTGGAAGACAGCTAAAGGACACAATGACAGAGAGAGAGAAACAGTAAGGGTGGGGTGCTGGTGCAAGTCTGTTGGAAGACAGATAAAGGACACAATGACAGAGAGAGAGAAACAGTAAGGGTGGGGTGCTGGTGCAAGTCTGTTGGAAGACAGATAAAGGACACAATGACAGAGAGAGAGAAACAGTAAGGGTGGGGTGCTGGTGCAAGTCTGTTGGAAGACAGCTAAAGGACACAATGACAGAGAGAGAGAAACAGTAAGGGTGCGGTGCTGGTGCAAGTCTGTTGGAAGACAGCTAAAGGACACAATGACAGAGAGAGAGAAACAGTAAGGGTGGGGTGCTGGTGCAAGTCTGTTGGAAGACAGCTAAAGGACACAATGACAGAGAGAGAGAAACAGTAAGGGTGCGGTGCTGGTGCAAGTCTGTTGGAAGACAGATAAAGGACAATGACAGAGAGAGAGAAACAGTAAGGGTGGGGTGCTGGTGCAAGTCTGTTGGAAGACAGATAAAGGACACAATGACAGAGAGAGAGAAACAGTAAGGGTGGGGTGCTGGTGCAAGTCTGTTGGAAGACAGATAAAGGACACAATGACAGAGAGAGAGAAACAGTAAGGGTGGGGTGCTGGTGCAAGTCTGTTGGAAGACAGCTAAAGGACACAATGACAGAGAGAGAGAAACAGTAAGGGTGGGGTGCTGGTGCAAGTCTGTTGGAAGACAGATAAAGGACACAATGACAGAGAGAGAGAAACAGTAAGGGTGGGGTGCTGGTGCAAGTCTGTTGGAAGACAGATAAAGGACAATGACAGAGAGAGAGAAACAGTAAGGGTGGGGTGCTGGTGCAAGTCTGTTGGAAGACAGCTAAATGACACAATGACAGAGAGAGAGAAACAGTAAGGGTGCGGTGCTGGTGCAAGTCTGTTGGAAGACAGATAAAGTACACAATGACAGAGAGAGACACAGATTAAGGGTGGGGTGCTGGTGCAAGTCTGTTGGAAGACAGATAAAGGACAATGACAGAGAGAGAGAAACAGTAAGGGTGGGGTGCTGGTGCAAGTCTGTTGGAAGACAGCTAAAGGACACAATGACAGAGAGAGAAACAGTAAGGGTGCGGTGCTGGTGCAAGTCTGTTGGAAGACAGCTAAATGACACAATGACAGAGAGAGAGAAACAGTAAGGGTGCGGTGCTGGTGCAAGTCTGTTGGAAGACAGATAAAGGACAATGACAGAGAGAGAGAGAAACAGTAAGGGTGGGGTGCTGGTGCAAGTCTGTTGGAAGACAGATAAAGGACACAATGACAGAGAGAGAGAAACAGTAAGGGTGGGGTGCTGGTGCAAGTCTGTTGGAAGACAGATAAAGGACACAATGACAGAGAGAGAGAAACAGTAAGGGTGGGGTGCTGGTGCAAGTCTGTTGGAAGACAGCTAAAGGACACAATGACAGAGAGAGAGAAACAGTAAGGGTGGGGTGCTGGTGCAAGTCTGTTGGAAGACAGCTAAAGGACACAATGACAGAGAGAGAGAAACAGTAAGGGTGGGGTGCTGGTGCAAGTCTGTTGGAAGACAGCTAAAGGACACAATGACAGAGAGAGAGAAACAGTAAGGGTGGGGTGCTGGTGCAAGTCTGTTGGAAGACAGATAAAGGACAATGACAGAGAGAGAGAAACAGTAAGGGTGGGGTGCTGGTGCAAGTCTGTTGGAAGACAGCTAAAGGACACAATGACAGAGAGAGAGAAACAGTAAGGGTGGGGTGCTGGTGCAAGTCTGTTGGAAGACAGATAAAGGACACAATGACAGAGAGAGAGAAACAGTAAGGGTGGGGTGCTGGTGCAAGTCTGTTGGAAGACAGATAAAGGACAATGACAGAGAGAGAGAAACAGTAAGTGTGGGGTGCTGGTGCAAGTCTGTTGGAAGACAGCTAAATGACACAATGACAGAGAGAGAGAAACAGTAAGGGTGCGGTGCTGGTGCAAGTCTGTTGGAAGACAGATAAAGGACACAATGACAGAGAGAGAGAAACAGTAAGGGTGGGGTGCTGGTGCAAGTCTGTTGGAAGACAGCTAAAGGACACAATGACAGAGAGAGAGAAACAGTAAGGGTGGGGTGCTGGTGCAAGTCTGTTGGAAGACAGATAAAGGACACAATGACAGAGAGAGAGAAACAGTAAGGGTGGGGTGCTGGTGCAAGTCTGTTGGAAGACAGATAAAGGACAATGACAGAGAGAGAGAAACAGTAAGTGTGGGGTGCTGGTGCAAGTCTGTTGGAAGACAGCTAAATGACACAATGACAGAGAGAGAGAAACAGTAAGGGTGGGGTGCTGGTGCAAGTCTGTTGGAAGACAGATAAAGGACACAATGACAGAGAGAGAGAAACAGTAAGGGTGGGGTGCTGGTGCAAGTCTGTTGGAAGACAGATAAAGGACAATGACAGAGAGAGAGAAACAGTAAGTGTGGGGTGCTGGTGCAAGTCTGTTGGAAGACAGCTAAATGACACAATGACAGAGAGAGAGAAACAGTAAGGGTGCGGTGCTGGTGCAAGTCTGTTGGAAGACAGATAAAGGACACAATGACAGAGAGAGAAACAGTAAGGGTGGGGTGCTGGTGCTAGTCTGTTGGAAGACAGATAAAGGACAATGACAGAGAGAGAGAAACAGTAAGGGTGGGGTGCTGGTGCAAGTCTGTTGGAAGACAGCTAAAGGACACAATGACAGAGAGAGAGAAACAGTAAGGGTGCGGTGCTGGTGCAAGTCTGTTGGAAGACAGCTAAATGACACAATGACAGAGAGAGAGAAACAGTAAGGGTGCGGTGCTGGTGCAAGTCTGTTGGAAGACAGATAAAGGACACAATGACAGAGAGAGAGAAACAGTAAGGGTGCGGTGCTGGTGCAAGTCTGTTGGAAGACAGCTAAAGGACACAATGACAGAGAGAGAGAAACAGTAAGGGTGGGGTGCTGGTGCAAGTCTGTTGGAAGACAGATAAAGGACACAATGACAGAGAGAGAAACAGTAAGGGTGGGGTGCTGGTGCAAGTCTGTTGGAAGACAGATAAAGGACACAATGACAGAGAGAGAGAAACAGTAAGGGTGGGGTGCTGGTGCAAGTCTGTTGGAAGACAGCTAAAGGACACAATGACAGAGAGAGAGAAACAGTAAGGGTGGGGTGCTGGTGCAAGTCTGTTGGAAGACAGCTAAATGACACAATGACAGAGAGAGAGAAACAGTAAGGGTGGGGTGCTGGTGCAAGTCTGTTGGAAGACAGCTAAAGGACACAATGACAGAGAGAGAAACAGTAAGGTTGGGGTGCTGGTGCAAGTCTGTTGGAAGACAGCTAAAGGACACAATGACAGAGAGAGAGAAACAGTAAGGGTGGGGTGCTGGTGCAAGTCTGTTGGAAGACAGCTAAAGGACACAATGACAGAGAGAGAAACAGTAAGGGTGGGGTGCTGGTGCAAGTCTGTTGGAAGACAGCTAAAGGACACAATGACAGAGAGAGAGAAACAGTAAGGGTGGGGTGCTGGTGCAAGTCTGTTGGAAGACAGCTAAAGGACACAATGACAGAGAGAGAAACAGTAAGGGTGGGGTGCTGGTGCAAGTCTGTTGGAAGACAGATAAAGGACACAATGACAGAGAGAGAGAAACAGTAAGGGTGGGGTGCTGGTGCAAGTCTGTTGGAAGACAGATAAAGGACACAATGACAGAGAGAGAGAAACAGTAAGGGTGGGGTGCTGGTGCAAGTCTGTTGGAAGACAGCTAAAGGACACAATGACAGAGAGAGAAACAGTAAGGGTGCGGTGCTGGTGCAAGTCTGTTGGAAGACAGCTAAAGGACACAATGACAGAGAGAGAGAAACAGTAAGGGTGGGGTGCTGGTGCAAGTCTGTTGGAAGACAGCTAAAGGACACAATGACAGAGAGAGAGAGAAACAGTAAGGGTGCGGTGCTGGTGCAAGTCTGTTGGAAGACAGATAAAGGACAATGACAGAGAGAGAGAAACAGTAAGGGTGGGGTGCTGGTGCAAGTCTGTTGGAAGACAGATAAAGGACACAATGACAGAGAGAGAGAAACAGTAAGGGTGGGGTGCTGGTGCAAGTCTGTTGGAAGACAGATAAAGGACACAATGACAGAGAGAGAGAAACAGTAAGGGTGGGGTGCTGGTGCAAGTCTGTTGGAAGACAGCTAAAGGACACAATGACAGAGAGAGAGAAACAGTAAGGGTGGGGTGCTGGTGCAAGTCTGTTGGAAGACAGATAAAGGACACAATGACAGAGAGAGAGAAACAGTAAGGGTGGGGTGCTGGTGCAAGTCTGTTGGAAGACAGATAAAGGACAATGACAGAGAGAGAGAAACAGTAAGGGTGGGGTGCTGGTGCAAGTCTGTTGGAAGACAGCTAAATGACACAATGACAGAGAGAGAAACAGTAAGGGTGCGGTGCTGGTGCAAGTCTGTTGGAAGACAGATAAAGGACACAATGACAGAGAGAGAGAAACAGTAAGGGTGGGGTGCTGGTGCAAGTCTGTTGGAAGACAGATAAAGGACAATGACAGAGAGAGAGAAACAGTAAGGGTGGGGTGCTGGTGCAAGTCTGTTGGAAGACAGCTAAAGGACACAATGACAGAGAGAGAAACAGTAAGGGTGCGGTGCTGGTGCAAGTCTGTTGGAAGACAGCTAAATGAAACAATGACAGAGAGAGAGAAACAGTAAGGGTGCGGTGCTGGTGCAAGTCTGTTGGAAGACAGATAAAGGACAATGACAGAGAGAGAGAAACAGTAAGGGTGGGGTGCTGGTGCAAGTCTGTTGGAAGACAGATAAAGGACACAATGACAGAGAGAGAGAAACAGTAAGGGTGGGGTGCTGGTGCAAGTCTGTTGGAAGACAGATAAAGGACACAATGACAGAGAGAGAGAAACAGTAAGGGTGGGGTGCTGGTGCAAGTCTGTTGGAAGACAGCTAAAGGACAATGACAGAGAGAGAGAAACAGTAAGGGTGGGGTGCTGGTGCAAGTCTGTTGGAAGACAGCTAAAGGACACAATGACAGAGAGAGAAACAGTAAGGGTGCGGTGCTGGTGCAAGTCTGTTGGAAGACAGCTAAATGACACAATGACAGAGAGAGAGAAACAGTAAGGGTGCGGTGCTGGTGCAAGTCTGTTGGAAGACAGCTAAAGGACACAATGACAGAGAGAGAGAAACAGTAAGGGTGGGGTGCTGGTGCAAGTCTGTTGGAAGACAGCTAAAGGACACAATGACAGAGAGAGAGAAACAGTAAGGGTGGGGTGCTGGTGCAAGTCTGTTGGAAGACAGATAAAGGACAATGACAGAGAGAGAGAAACAGTAAGGGTGGGGTGCTGGTGCAAGTCTGTTGGAAGACAGATAAAGGACAATGACAGAGAGAGAGAAACAGTAAGGGTGGGGTGCTGGTGCAAGTCTGTTGGAAGACAGCTAAATGACACAATGACAGAGAGAGAGAAACAGTAAGGGTGCGGTGCTGGTGCAAGTCTGTTGGAAGACAGATAAAGGACACAATGACAGAGAGAGAGAAACAGTAAGGGTGGGGTGCTGGTGCAAGTCTGTTGGAAGACAGATAAAGGACAATGACAGAGAGAGAGAAACAGTAAGGGTGGGGTGCTGGTGCAAGTCTGTTGGAAGACAGCTAAAGGACACAATGACAGAGAGAGAGAAACAGTAAGGGTGCGGTGCTGGTGCAAGTCTGTTGGAAGACAGCTAAATGACACAATGACAGAGAGAGAGAAACAGTAAGGGTGCGGTGCTGGTGCAAGTCTGTTGGAAGACAGATAAAGGACACAATGACAGAGAGAGAGAAACAGTAAGGGTGGGGTGCTGGTGCAAGTCTGTTGGAAGACAGATAAAGGACAATGACAGAGAGAGAGAAACAGTAAGGGTGGGGTGCTGGTGCAAGTCTGTTGGAAGACAGCTAAAGGACACAATGACAGAGAGAGAGAAACAGTAAGGGTGCGGTGCTGGTGCAAGTCTGTTGGAAGACAGCTAAATGACACAATGACAGAGAGAGAGAAACAGTAAGGGTGCGGTGCTGGTGCAAGTCTGTTGGAAGACAGATAAAGGACACAATGACAGAGAGAGAGAAACAGTAAGGGTGCGGTGCTGGTGCAAGTCTGTTGGAAGACAGCTAAAGGACACAATGACAGAGAGAGAAACAGTAAGGGTGCGGTGCTGGTGCAAGTCTGTTGGAAGACAGCTAAATGACACAATGACAGAGAGAGAGAAACAGTAAGGGTGCGGTGCTGGTGCAAGTCTGTTGGAAGACAGCTAAAGGACACAATGACAGAGAGAGAGAAACAGTAAGGGTGGGGTGCTGGTGCAAGTCTGTTGGAAGACAGCTAAAGGACACAATGAGAGAGAGAAACAGTAAGGGTGGGGTGCTGGTGCAAGTCTGTTGGAAGACAGATAAAGGACAATGACAGAGAGAGAGAAACAGTAAGGGTGGGGTGCTGGTGCAAGTCTGTTGGAAGACAGATAAAGGACAATGACAGAGAGAGAGAAACAGTAAGGGTGGGGTGCTGGTGCAAGTCTGTTGGAAGACAGATAAAGGACAATGACAGAGAGAGAAACAGTAAGGGTGGGGTGCTGGTGCAAGTCTGTTGGAAGACAGCTAAAGGACACAATGACAGAGAGAGAGAAACAGTAAGGGTGCGGTGCTGGTGCAAGTCTGTTGGAAGACAGCTAAATGACACAATGACAGAGAGAGAGAAACAGTAAGGGTGCGGTGCTGGTGCAAGTCTGTTGGAAGACAGATAAAGGACACAATGACAGAGAGAGAGAAACAGTAAGGGTGCGGTGCTGGTGCAAGTCTGTTGGAAGACAGCTAAAGGACACAATGACAGAGAGAGAAACAGTAAGGGTGGGGTGCTGGTGCAAGTCTGTTGGAAGACAGCTAAAGGACACAATGACAGAGAGAGAGAAACAGTAAGGGTGGGGTGCTGGTGCAAGTCTGTTGGAAGACAGCTAAAGGACACAATGACAGAGAGAGAAACAGTAAGGGTGGGGTGCTGGTGCAAGTCTGTTGGAAGACAGCTAAAGGACACAATGACAGAGAGAGAGAAACAGTAAGGTTGGGGTGCTGGTGCAAGTCTGTTGGAAGACAGCTAAAGGACACAATGACAGAGAGAGAAACAGTAAGGGTGGGGTGCTGGTGCAAGTCTGTTGGAAGACAGCTAAAGGACACAATGACAGAGAGAGAGAAACAGTAAGGGTGGGGTGCTGGTGCAAGTCTGTTGGAAGACAGCTAAAGGACACAATGACAGAGAGAGAGAAACAGTAAGGGTGGGGTGCTGGTGCAAGTCTGTTGGAAGACAGCTAAAGGACACAATGACAGAGAGAGAGAAACAGTAAGGGTGGGGTGCTGGTGCAAGTCTGTTGGAAGACAGCTAAAGGACACAATGACAGAGAGAGAGAAACAGTAAGGGTGGGGTGCTGGTGCAAGTCTGTTGGAAGACAGATAAAAGGACACAATGACAGAGAGAGAGAAACAGTAAGGGTGGGGTGCTGGTGCAAGTCTGTTGGAAGACAGATAAAGGACACAATGACAGAGAGAGAGAAACAGTAAGGGTGGGGTGCTGGTGCAAGTCTGTTGGAAGACAGCTAAAGGACACAATGACAGAGAGAGAGAAACAGTAAGGGTGCGGTGCTGGTGCAAGTCTGTTGGAAGACAGATAAAGGACACAATGACAGAGAGAGAGAAACAGTAAGGGTGGGGTGCTGGTGCAAGTCTGTTGGAAGACAGCTAAAGGACACAATGACAGAGAGAGAGAAACAGTAAGGGTGCGGTGCTGGTGCAAGTCTGTTGGAAGACAGATAAAGGACAATGACAGAGAGAGAGAAACAGTAAGGGTGGGGTGCTGGTGCAAGTCTGTTGGAAGACAGATAAAGGACACAATGACAGAGAGAGAAACAGTAAGGGTGGGGTGCTGGTGCAAGTCTGTTGGAAGACAGATAAAGGACACAATGACAGAGAGAGAGAAACAGTAAGGGTGGGGTGCTGGTGCAAGTCTGTTGGAAGACAGATAAAGGACACAATGACAGAGAGAGAGAAACAGTAAGGGTGGGGTGCTGGTGCAAGTCTGTTGGAAGACAGCTAAAGGACACAATGACAGAGAGAGAGAAACAGTAAGGGTGGGGTGCTGGTGCAAGTCTGTTGGAAGACAGCTAAAGGACACAATGACAGAGAGAGAGAAACAGTAAGGGTGGGGTGCTGGTGCAAGTCTGTTGGAAGACAGCTAAAGGACACAATGACAGAGAGAGAGAAACAGTAAGGGTGGGGTGCTGGTGCAAGTCTGTTGGAAGACAGATAAAGGACAATGACAGAGAGAGAGAAACAGTAAGGGTGGGGTGCTGGTGCAAGTCTGTTGGAAGACAGCTAAAGGACACAATGACAGAGAGAGAGAAACAGTAAGGGTGGGGTGCTGGTGCAAGTCTGTTGGAAGACAGATAAAGGACACAATGACAGAGAGAGAGAAACAGTAAGGGTGGGGTGCTGGTGCAAGTCTGTTGGAAGACAGATAAAGGACAATGACAGAGAGAGAGAAACAGTAAGGGTGGGGTGCTGGTGCAAGTCTGTTGGAAGACAGCTAAATGACACAATGACAGAGAGAGAGAAACAGTAAGGGTGCGGTGCTGGTGCAAGTCTGTTGGAAGACAGATAAAGGACACAATGACAGAGAGAGAGAAACAGTAAGGGCGGGGTGCTGGTGCAAGTCTGTTGGAAGACAGATAAAGGACAATGACAGAGAGAGAGAAACAGTAAGGTTGGGGTGCTGGTGCAAGTCTGTTGGAAGACAGCTAAAGGACACAATGACAGAGAGAGAGAAACAGTAAGGGTGGGGTGCTGGTGCAAGTCTGTTGGAAGACAGCTAAAGGACACAATGACAGAGAGAGAGAAACAGTAAGGGTGGGGTGCTGGTGCAAGTCTGTTGGAAGACAGCTAAAGGACACAATGACAGAGAGAGAGAAACAGTAAGGGTGGGGTGCTGGTGCAAGTCTGTTGGAAGACAGCTAAAGGACACAATGACAGAGAGAGAGAAACAGTAAGGGTGGGGTGCTGGTGCAAGTCTGTTGGAAGACAGCTAAAGGACACAATGACAGAGAGAGAGAAACAGTAAGGGTGGGGTGCTGGTGCAAGTCTGTTGGAAGACAGATAAAAGGACACAATGACAGAGAGAGAGAAACAGTAAGGGTGGGGTGCTGGTGCAAGTCTGTTGGAAGACAGATAAAGGACACAATGACAGAGAGAGAGAAACAGTAAGGGTGGGGTGCTGGTGCAAGTCTGTTGGAAGACAGCTAAAGGACACAATGACAGAGAGAGAGAAACAGTAAGGGTGCGGTGCTGGTGCAAGTCTGTTGGAAGACAGATAAAGGACACAATGACAGAGAGAGAGAAACAGTAAGGGTGGGGTGCTGGTGCAAGTCTGTTGGAAGACAGCTAAAGGACACAATGACAGAGAGAGAGAGAAACAGTAAGGGTGCGGTGCTGGTGCAAGTCTGTTGGAAGACAGATAAAGGACAATGACAGAGAGAGAGAAACAGTAAGGGTGGGGTGCTGGTGCAAGTCTGTTGGAAGACAGATAAAGGACACAATGACAGAGAGAGAGAAACAGTAAGGGTGGGGTGCTGGTGCAAGTCTGTTGGAAGACAGATAAAGGACACAATGACAGAGAGAGAGAACCAGTAAGGGTGGGGTGCTGGTGCAAGTCTGTTGGAAGACAGCTAAAGGACACAATGACAGAGAGAGAGAAACAGTAAGGGTGGGGTGCTGGTGCAAGTCTGTTGGAAGACAGCTAAAGGACACAATGACAGAGAGAAACAGTAAGGGTGGGGTGCTGGTGCAAGTCTGTTGGAAGACAGCTAAAGGACACAATGACAGAGAGAGAGAAACAGTAAGGGTGGGGTGCTGGTGCAAGTCTGTTGGAAGACAGATAAAGGACAATGACAGAGAGAGAGAAACAGTAAGGGTGGGGTGCTGGTGCAAGTCTGTTGGAAGACAGCTAAAGGACACAATGACAGAGAGAGAGAAACAGTAAGGGTGGGGTGCTGGTGCAAGTCTGTTGGAAGACAGATAAAGGACACAATGACAGAGAGAGAGAAACAGTAAGGGTGGGGTGCTGGTGCAAGTCTGTTGGAAGACAGATAAAGGACAATGACAGAGAGAGAGAAACAGTAAGGGTGGGGTGCTGGTGCAAGTCTGTTGGAAGACAGCTAAATGACACAATGACAGAGAGAGAAACAGTAAGGGTGCGGTGCTGGTGCAAGTCTGTTGGAAGACAGATAAAGGACACAATGACAGAGAGAGAGAAACAGTAAGGGTGGGGTGCTGGTGCAAGTCTGTTGGAAGACAGATAAAGGACAATGACAGAGAGAGAGAAACAGTAAGGGTGGGGTGCTGGTGCAAGTCTGTTGGAAGACAGCTAAAGGACACAATGACAGAGAGAGAAACAGTAAGGGTGCGGTGCTGGTGCAAGTCTGTTGGAAGACAGCTAAATGACACAATGACAGAGAGAGAGAAACAGTAAGGGTGCGGTGCTGGTGCAAGTCTGTTGGAAGACAGATAAAGGACAATGACAGAGAGAGAGAGAAACAGTAAGGGTGGGGTGCTGGTGCAAGTCTGTTGGAAGACAGATAAAGGACACAATGACAGAGAGAGAGAAACAGTAAGGGTGGGGTGCTGGTGCAAGTCTGTTGGAAGACAGATAAAGGACACAATGACAGAGAGAGAGAAACAGTAAGGGTGGGGTGCTGGTGCAAGTCTGTTGGAAGACAGCTAAAGGACACAATGACAGAGAGAGAGAAACAGTAAGGGTGGGGTGCTGGTGCAAGTCTGTTGGAAGACAGCTAAAGGACACAATGACAGAGAGAGAGAAACAGTAAGGGTGGGGTGCTGGTGCAAGTCTGTTGGAAGACAGCTAAAGGACACAATGACAGAGAGAGAGAAACAGTAAGGGTGGGGTGCTGGTGCAAGTCTGTTGGAAGACAGCTAAAGGACACAATGACAGAGAGAGAGAAACAGTAAGGGTGGGGTGCTGGTGCAAGTCTGTTGGAAGACAGCTAAAGGACACAATGACAGAGAGAGAGAAACAGTAAGGGTGGGGTGCTGGTGCAAGTCTGTTGGAAGACAGCTAAAGGACACAATGACAGAGAGAGAAACAGTAAGGGTGGGGTGCTGGTGCAAGTCTGTTGGAAGACAGATAAAGGACAATGACAGAGAGAGAGAAACAGTAAGGGTGGGGTGCTGGTGCAAGTCTGTTGGAAGACAGCTAAAGGACACAATGACAGAGAGAGAGAAACAGTAAGGGTGGGGTGCTGGTGCAAGTCTGTTGGAAGACAGATAAAGGACACAATGACAGAGAGAGAGAAACAGTAAGGGTGGGGTGCTGGTGCAAGTCTGTTGGAAGACAGATAAAGGACAATGACAGAGAGAGAGAAACAGTAAGGGTGGGGTGCTGGTGCAAGTCTGTTGGAAGACAGCTAAATGACACAATGACAGAGAGAGAGAAACAGTAAGGGTGCGGTGCTGGTGCAAGTCTGTTGGAAGACAGATAAAGGACACAATGACAGAGAGAGAGAAACAGTAAGGGTGGGGTGCTGGTGCAAGTCTGTTGGAAGACAGATAAAGGACAATGACAGAGAGAGAGAAACAGTAAGGTTGGGGTGCTGGTGCAAGTCTGTTGGAAGACAGCTAAAGGACACAATGACAGAGAGAGAGAAACAGTAAGGGTGGGGTGCTGGTGCAAGTCTGTTGGAAGACAGCTAAAGGACACAATGACAGAGAGAGAGAAACAGTAAGGGTGGGGTGCTGGTGCAAGTCTGTTGGAAGACAGCTAAAGGACACAATGACAGAGAGAGAGAAACAGTAAGGGTGGGGTGCTGGTGCAAGTCTGTTGGAAGACAGCTAAAGGACACAATGACAGAGAGAGAGAAACAGTAAGGGTGGGGTGCTGGTGCAAGTCTGTTGGAAGACAGCTAAAGGACACAATGACAGAGAGAGAGAAACAGTAAGGGTGGGGTGCTGGTGCAAGTCTGTTGGAAGACAGATAAAAGGACACAATGACAGAGAGAGAGAAACAGTAAGGGTGGGGTGCTGGTGCAAGTCTGTTGGAAGACAGATAAAGGACACAATGACAGAGAGAGAGAAACAGTAAGGGTGGGGTGCTGGTGCAAGTCTGTTGGAAGACAGCTAAAGGACACAATGACAGAGAGAGAGAAACAGTAAGGGTGCGGTGCTGGTGCAAGTCTGTTGGAAGACAGATAAAGGACACAATGACAGAGAGAGAGAAACAGTAAGGGTGGGGTGCTGGTGCAAGTCTGTTGGAAGACAGCTAAAGGACACAATGACAGAGAGAGAGAGAAACAGTAAGGGTGCGGTGCTGGTGCAAGTCTGTTGGAAGACAGATAAAGGACAATGACAGAGAGAGAGAAACAGTAAGGGTGGGGTGCTGGTGCAAGTCTGTTGGAAGACAGATAAAGGACACAATGACAGAGAGAGAGAAACAGTAAGGGTGGGGTGCTGGTGCAAGTCTGTTGGAAGACAGATAAAGGACACAATGACAGAGAGAGAGAACCAGTAAGGGTGGGGTGCTGGTGCAAGTCTGTTGGAAGACAGCTAAAGGACACAATGACAGAGAGAGAGAAACAGTAAGGGTGGGGTGCTGGTGCAAGTCTGTTGGAAGACAGCTAAAGGACACAATGACAGAGAGAGAGAAACAGTAAGGGTGGGGTGCTGGTGCAAGTCTGTTGGAAGACAGCTAAAGGACACAATGACAGAGAGAGAGAAACAGTAAGGGTGGGGTGCTGGTGCAAGTCTGTTGGAAGACAGATAAAGGACAATGACAGAGAGAGAGAAACAGTAAGGGTGGGGTGCTGGTGCAAGTCTGTTGGAAGACAGCTAAAGGACACAATGACAGAGAGAGAAACAGTAAGGGTGGGGTGCTGGTGCAAGTCTGTTGGAAGACAGATAAAGGACACAATGACAGAGAGAGAGAAACAGTAAGGGTGGGGTGCTGGTGCAAGTCTGTTGGAAGACAGATAAAGGACAATGACAGAGAGAGAGAAACAGTAAGGGTGGGGTGCTGGTGCAAGTCTGTTGGAAGACAGCTAAATGACACAATGACAGAGAGAGAGAAACAGTAAGGGTGCGGTGCTGGTGCAAGTCTGTTGGAAGACAGATAAAGGACACAATGACAGAGAGAGAGAAACAGTAAGGGTGGGGTGCTGGTGCAAGTCTGTTGGAAGACAGATAAAGGACAATGACAGAGAGAGAGAAACAGTAAGGGTGGGGTGCTGGTGCAAGTCTGTTGGAAGACAGCTAAAGGACACAATGACAGAGAGAGAAACAGTAAGGGTGCGGTGCTGGTGCAAGTCTGTTGGAAGACAGCTAAATGACACAATGACAGAGAGAGAGAAACAGTAAGGGTGCGGTGCTGGTGCAAGTCTGTTGGAAGACAGATAAAGGACAATGACAGAGAGAGAGAGAAACAGTAAGGGTGGGGTGCTGGTGCAAGTCTGTTGGAAGACAGATAAAGGACACAATGACAGAGAGAGAGAAACAGTAAGGGTGGGGTGCTGGTGCAAGTCTGTTGGAAGACAGATAAAGGACACAATGACAGAGAGAGAGAAACAGTAAGGGTGGGGTGCTGGTGCAAGTCTGTTGGAAGACAGCTAAAGGACACAATGACAGAGAGAGAGAAACAGTAAGGGTGGGGTGCTGGTGCAAGTCTGTTGGAAGACAGCTAAAGGACACAATGACAGAGAGAGAGAAACAGTAAGGGTGGGGTGCTGGTGCAAGTCTGTTGGAAGACAGCTAAAGGACACAATGACAGAGAGAGAGAAACAGTAAGGGTGGGGTGCTGGTGCAAGTCTGTTGGAAGACAGATAAAGGACAATGACAGAGAGAGAGAAACAGTAAGGGTGGGGTGCTGGTGCAAGTCTGTTGGAAGACAGCTAAAGGACACAATGACAGAGAGAGAGAAACAGTAAGGGTGGGGTGCTGGTGCAAGTCTGTTGGAAGACAGATAAAGGACACAATGACAGAGAGAGAGAAACAGTAAGGGTGGGGTGCTGGTGCAAGTCTGTTGGAAGACAGATAAAGGACACAATGACAGAGAGAGAGAAACAGTAAGGGTGGGGTGCTGGTGCAAGTCTGTTGGAAGACAGCTAAATGACACAATGACAGAGAGAGAAACAGTAAGGGTGCGGTGCTGGTGCAAGTCTGTTGGAAGACAGATAAAGGACACAATGACAGAGAGAGAGAAACAGTAAGGGTGGGGTGCTGGTGCAAGTCTGTTGGAAGACAGATAAAGGACAATGACAGAGAGAGAGAAACAGTAAGGGTGGGGTGCTGGTGCAAGTCTGTTGGAAGACAGCTAAAGGACACAATGACAGAGAGAGAGAAACAGTAAGGGTGCGGTGCTGGTGCAAGTCTGTTGGAAGACAGCTAAAGGACAATGACAGAGAGAGAGAAACAGTAAGGGTGGGGTGCTGGTGCAAGTCTGTTGGAAGACAGCTAAAGGACACAATGACAGAGAGAGAGAAACAGTAAGGGTGGGGTGCTGGTGCAAGTCTGTTGGAAGACAGCTAAAGGACACAATGACAGAGAGAGAGAAACAGTAAGGGTGGGGTGCTGGTGCAAGTCTGTTGGAAGACAGCTAAAGGACACAATGACAGAGAGAGAGAAACAGTAAGGGTGCGGTGCTGGTGCAAGTCTGTTGGAAGACAGATAAAGGACACAATGACAGAGAGAGAGAAACAGAAAGAGACAGAAAGAGAGGAAGAGAGAGAGAGGAAAATAGAAAGCGAGAGAGAAGAAGAGAGAGCGAGAGAAAGAGAGAAATTAGGACACATGGGAGGAGAGAAGCTGAGATGATGGAGACTGAAATGAGGTTGACCCGGCAAGGGAGAAATTGAGCGATGGAGAAAGAGAGAGAGAGGTGGAGAGAAAGAGAAATGAGAGCAGGTAGTGAAAAGGGGAGGTAAAAATAGACAGAGAGAAAGAGACAGGGTAGAGAGAGAACTAGAGAGCGATGGAGAAAGAGAGAGAAAGGCAGCTGTGCTATTGGTAGCTATAAATGGCCACGAATAGAGATGAGGAGGCTTGAGATTTCATGCTTGTCCTGTAATTTGGGAGCTGCGTTGTTGCAGCCTGACTGGTGTTTGCAGCTAAAGCAATAATCTACTCTCTGGGGTGGGTGATTGTCATAAGAGCTGATGGACCAATGTCTGGATCAGCTGCTAATAGTTGCTGTGCTGTGTGACTATTAATAGTCCTGTTCTCTATATTCTAATGCACCACTACTGCTGCTGTTTAAGTTCCTCTATCCAGACAATCACTCACTTGACCTTATTATTATTAGAAACCATTAGGAGCCGCTGCGTGTTCTGGACTGGAGAACACGCCAGGATGAATAGGAAACACACATACTGAACACTAATGCATATCATGCACAAGCCTACATTAATGTGTAATAATATAGAATTGTGTCAAATGGGAATAGTTCTTCCCACTGGAGAGATTTGTAGGGGACCCGGTATATAAAGCAGAACTGAAGCACTAGTCAATGTAATAAATGAGTAGTAAGTGGTTAAAAAGTCAGGTATTCCGTGAGGTGGAGGTGGTTCTCTTCCTACCTGTTTGGCTGGCGCAGTCTGAGGGTTGGCTGGGCTGGGAGGGGTGGTTGTAGGGGCTGATGATGATGATGATGATGATGAAGACGAAGGCGAGGAGGAGTGTATCTTCCTGGTCTGGGTGGTGCTGGGGTCTGACCCCTGGTTCTGCTCTCCGTCCCCCTCCTCCTGAGGACGGTTCCCCTGCCCACTCCGCCCTCCCTCCTGACCCCCCTCCCTGCTGCCCCCCTCCCAGGCCTCTGGTACGTCCTGATGGTGGGTTTACACTCGTAGCCCTCCAGGGTCCTGGGAGGTTTCTTGGTGCGTTTGGCCGTTTGGACTCCGATCCTCAGCCTCACATTGCCCTCAGTGCAGCTCCTCTCTCTGCCTGGGAATGGGAGCTGTCTCTGCCCTGCAGCACCACAGCACCCCTCAATGAGCACCTCCAGTACTGCACCACCTCCTTCCTTCTCTATCCTCTTCCTCGTCCCACCGCCTGCCTCTTTCTCTGGGTACTGCTGTGGTGGGGCTGTGGGGAGGAGAGGCGATGAGGATGGTGGAGGTAGAGATGGGCCCCCCTTCGCTCTCTGGTCCATCAGAGATGTGAGGGGGGAGGGGTGGGGGGTGCAGCACCCAGGGTGGAAGGGAACAGGTATTGTCCAGAGATTAAATATCAAAAGGCTTTCTTGACCCAACTGTCCAGCACTCTGTCCCTCTCTGTCTGTCAGTCAGTCAGACTTGAACTGAGAAGGATGGAGTGAAAGAGAGAAACAGACAGAGAAAGAGGTCATTTCACTGACATCAGACATTAGTAGCAGCAATACAACAACAACAGGAGTCTCTGTCAGCTTTACTGAAAAACAACCCAATGACAATCCAAATGTAAAGTACTTTACAAGAAGGTGAAAACACAGAAACTATACTGCCTCTATGGCACTTACTATAATGCTTATAACAGACCACAAGAGACACCAGCTCAATGTCCTGTTCTCCACTGCAGCTGACCACAGCATCACCCAGCCTGGCAACCCGACACTATACTAAACCCTACAACTGGAGTCAGCTCCCTCTCTTTCCTCCGCTCTCTCCGTCTAAAGTCCGGAAGAAAATGCTGCAACACAATTTCCCTAGCCGCATGTGTATGGTGTGTGTGTGTGTGTGTGGTGTACGTGTGTGTGTGTGTACGTGTGTGTGTGTGTGTGTGTGTGTGTGTGTGTGTGTGTGTGTGTGTGTGTGTGTGTGTGTGTGTGTGTGTGTGGTCGTATGAAGCAGATGGCAGTAAAGTCACTCAGGAGATGATTCAGATGATGACCTCACTGATGACCTCACTGAACGGAACCCCAGGGGACCAATCATACTCAGCAGAGCAGCCCTTTCCAAGAATGCCTGCACTTACTGGAAAACTCTTTTGAAATCCTTTAAAAAGGTATCATTCCTTCCTTCCTCTTTCTTTCTTTCTTTCTTTTGTTCGTGAAGGGATCACAGATCTAAGGGCTCATGCTCGATACCAACTTCTACTTCCCTCCACACTACAATCCTGCTACCTTTCCCTCCCTCCCTCCCCCTTCCCTCCCTCTCTCCCTCTCTCCCTCCCCTCTACTGTACTCCACCTTTCTCTCTTTTCTCTCCAACCTTCTGTTTCATGTCTGTCAGCAACTCTCTCTCTCTTTCTGATCAGACCACACAGTAAAACGGTCAACCCAGCACCAGGCACCGTATCCCTGTTAATGAAAACCATATTTCCTCCCCCTCTTCTCTTCAGTCTTTTTCTCCTCTTCAACCTCAAGCCTTCCAGTCACATCCTCCAGAACTTTCCCCTCCTCCCCTCTCAGTAGTGGTGTAACACAAATCCGAAGGAACGGGCAAAACTTATTTTTGGAAATGAGTGTGAATTCCTCCCCCTCCCCTGGTTTCCTCTAAGTCAAGTAAGCTTTTCATTGACCCCATTGTAAATGGACTTTTAATGTGATGCTATGGCAAGTAACACACCCAACAATAACGTTTCACCTGAACAGCCATAGTTTACTCTCTGTCTCCGTCTCCATCTCGCTGTCTCTCTGTCTTTGTCTGCCTCTCTCTGTCTGCCTCTCTCTGTCTCCCACTCTCTGTCTCCCACTCTCTGTCTCCCACTCTCTGTCTCTCTCTGTCTCTGTCTCCGTCTGCCTCTCTCTGTCTGCCTCTCTCTGTCTCCGTCTCTCTGTCTCCGTCTCTCTGTCTCCGTCTCTCTGTCTCCGTCTCTCTGTCTCCGTCTCTCTGTCTCCGTCTCTTTGTCTCCGTCTCTCTGTCTCCGTCTCTCTGTCTCCGTCTCTCTGTCTGCCCCTCTCTGTCTGCCTCTCTCTGTCTCCGTCTCCGTCTCCCTGTCTGCCTCCCTCTCTGTCTGCCTCCCTCTCTGTCTGCCTCCCTCTCTGTCTGCCTCCCTCTCTGTCTGCCTCCCTCTCTGTCTGCCTCCCTCTCTGTCTGCCTCCCTCTCTGTCTGCCCCCCTCTCTGTCTCCGTCTCTCTGTCTCCGTCTCTCTGTCTCCGTCTCTCTGTCTCCCTCTCTTTGTCTCCGTCTCTCTGTCTCCGTCTCTCTGTCTGCCCCTCTCTGTCTGCCCCTCTCTGTCTGCCCTTCTCTGTCTGCCTCTCTCTGTCTCTGTCTCCCCCTCTCTGTCTCCGTCTCCCTGTCTGCCTCCCTCTCTGTCTGCCTCCCTCTCTGTCTGCCTCCCTCTCTGTCTGCCTCCCTCTCTGTCTGCCTCCCTCTCTGTCTGCCTCCCTCTCTGTCTGCCCCCCTCTCTGTCTGCCTCTGTCTCCGTCTCTCTGTCTCCGTCTCTCTGTCTCCGTCTCTCTGTCTGCCTCTCTCTGTCTGCGTCTCTCTGTCTCCGTCTCTCTGTCTCCGTCTCTCTGTCTCCGTCTCTCTGTCTCCGTCTCTCTGTCTCTGTCTGCCCCTCTCCCTCTCTGTCTCCCACTCTCCGTCTCCCACTCTCCGTCTCCCACTCTCCGTCTCTCTGTCTGCCACTCTCTGTCTGCCCCTCTCTGTCTGCCCCTCTCTGTCTCTCCCTCTCTCTGTGTCTCCCTCTCTCTGTGTCTCCCGCTCTGTCTCCCACTCTCTGTCTCCCCCTCTCTGTCTCTCCCTCTCTGTCTCCGACTCTCTGTCTGCCTCTCTCTGTGTCTCCCACTCTCCGTGTCTCCCTCTCTCCGTGTCTCCCGCTCTCCGTGTCTCCCGCTCTCCGTGTCTCCCGCTCTCCGTGTCTCCCGCTCTCCGTGTCTCCCGCTCTCTGTGTCTCCCTCTCTCTGTGTCTCCCGCTCTCTGTGTCTCCCGCTCTCTGTGTCTCCCGCTCTCTGTGTCTCCCGCTCTCTGTGTCTCCCGCTCTCTGTGTCTCCGTCTCTCTGTCTGCCTCTCTCTGTCTCTGTCTGCCTCTCTCTGTCTCTGTCTGCCTCTCTCTGTCTTCCCCTCTCTGTCTCAGTCTCTCTGTCTCCGTCTCTCTGTCTCCGTCTCTCTGTCTCCCACTCTCTGTCTCCCACTCTCTGTCTCCCACTCTCTGTCTCCCACTCTCTGTCTCCGTCTCTCTGTCTCCGTCTCTCTGTCTCCGTCTCTCTGTCTGCCTCTCTCTGTCTGCCTCTCTCTGTCTGCCTCTCTCTGTCTGCCACTCTCTGTCTGCCACTCTCTGTCTGCCACTCTCTGTCTGCCACTCTCTGTCTGCCACTCTCTGTCTGCCACTCTCTGTCTCCGTCTCTCTGTCTCCGTCTCTCTGTCTCCGTCTCTCTGTCTCCCACTCTCTGTCTCCCTCTCTCTCTCTGTCTCCCACTCTCTCTCTGTCTCCCACTCTCTCTCTGTCTCCCACTCTCTCTCTGTCTCCCACTCTCTCTGCCTCTCTCTGTGTCTCCCACTCTCTGTGTCTCCCTCTCTCTGTGTCTCCCTCTCTCTGTGTCTCCCGCTCTGTCTCCGTCTCTCTGTCTCCCTCTCTCTGTCTGCCTCTCTCTGTCTCTGTCTGCCTCTCTCTGTCTGCCTCTCTCTGTCTGCCTCTCCCCTTCTCTGTCTGCCTCTCTCTGTCTCTGTCTGCCTCTCTCTGTCTCCCCCTCTCTGTCTCCCCCTATCTGTCTCCCCCTCTCTGTCTCCCACTCTCTGTCTCCGTCTCTCTGTCTCCGTTTCTCTGTCTGCCTCTCTCTGTCTCCCCCTCTTTGTCTCCATCTCTTTGTCTCCCCCTCTCAGTCTCCCACTCTCAGTCTCCCACTCTCAGTCTCCCCCTCTCAGTCTCCCACTCTCAGTCTCCCACTCTCAGTCTCCCACTCTCAGTCTCCCACTCTCAGTCTCCGTCTCTCCGTCTCCGTCTCTCTGTCTGCCTCTCTGTCTCTGTCTGCCTCTCTCTGTCTGCCTCTCCCCTTCTCTGTCTGCCTCTCTCTGTCTCTGTCTGCCTCTCTCTGTCTCTGTCTGCCTCTCTCTGTCTCCCCCTCTCTGTCTCCCACTCTCTGTCTCCCACTCTCTGTCTCCCACTCTCTGTCTCCCACTCTCTGTCTCTCTGTCTCCGTTTCTCTGTCTGCCTCTCTCTGTCTCCCCCTCTCTGTCTCCCCCTCTTTGTCTCCATCTCTTTGTCTCCCCCTCTTTGTCTCCCTCTCCCACAATCTGTCTCCCACTCTCTGTCTCCCACTCTCCGTCTCCCACTCTCCGTCTCCCACTCTCCGTCTCCCACTCTCCGTCTCCCACTCTCCGTCTCCCACTCTCCGTCTCCCACTCTCCGTCTCCGTCTCTCCGTCTCCGTCTCCGTCTCTCTGTCTCCGTCTCTCTGTCTGCCTCTCTCTGTCTGCCTCTCCCCTTCTCTGTCTGCCACTCTCTGTCTCCCACTCTCTGTCTCCATCTCTCTGTCTGCCTCTCTCTGTCTCCCCCTCTCTGTCTCCCCCTCTTTGTCTCCCTCTCCCACTCTCTGTCTCCCACTCTCTGTCTCCGTCTCTCCGTCTCTGGCTCTCTGTCTCCCTCTCTCTGTCTCCCTCTCTCTGTCTCCGTCTCTCTGTCTCCATCTCTCTGTCTCCCTCTCTCCCTCTCTCTGTCTCTGTCTCCGTCTCTCTGTATGCCTCTCTCTGTCTCTGTCTGCCTCTCTCTGTCTCTCTCTGTCTCTCTCTGTCTCTGTCTGCCTCTCTCTGTCTCTGTCTGCCTCTCCCCTTCTCTGTCTGCCTCTCTCTGTCTGCCTCTCCCCTTCTCTGTCTGCCTCTCTCTGTCTCCCCCTCTGTCTCCCACTCTCTGTCTCCGTCTCTCTGTCTCCGTCTCTCTGTCTCCGTCTCTCTGTCTGCCTCTCTCTGTCTCTGTCTCCCCCTCTCTGTCTCCCCCTCTCTGTCTCCCCCTCTCTGTCTCCCACTCTCTGTCTCCCACGCTCTGTCTCCCACTCTCTCTCTGTCTCCCACTCTCTCTCTGTCTCCCACTCTCTGTCTCCCACTCTCTGTCTCCCACTCTCTGTCTCCCACTCTCTGTCTCCCACTCTTTGTCTCCCTCTCTCTGTCTCCCACTCTCTCTCTGTCTCCCACTCTCTCTCTGTCTCTGTCTCCCCCTCTCTGTCTCCCCCACACTCTCTCCCCCACACTGTCTCCCTCTCTCTGTCTCCCTCTCTCTGTCTCCCTCTCTCTCTGTGTCTCTGTTTCCCTCTCTCCCTCTCTCTGTGTCTCCCTCTCTCTGTGTCTCCCTCTCTACAGTGCCTTGCGAAAGTATTCGGCCCCCTTGAACTTTGCGACCTTTTGCCACATTTCAGGCTTCAAACATAAAGATATAAAACTGTATTTTTTGTGAAGAATCGACAACAAGTGGGACACAATCATGAACGACATTTATTGGATATTTCAAACTTTTTTAATAAATCAAAAACTGAAAAATTGGGCGTGCAAAATTATTCAGCCCCTTTACTTTCAGTGCAGCAAACTCTCTCCAGAAGTTCAGTGAGGATCTCTGAATGATCCAATGTTGACCTAAATGACTAATGATGATAAATACAATCCACCTGTGTGTAATCAAGTCTCCGTATAAATGCACCTGCACTGTGATAGTCTCAGAGGTCCGTTAAGAGCGCAGAGAGCATCATGAAGAACAAGGAACACACCAGGCAGGTCCAAGATACTGTTGTGAAGAAGTTTGAAGCCGGATTTGGATACAAAAAGATTTCCCAAGCTTTAAACATCCCAAGGAGCACTGTGCAAGCGATAATATTGAAATGGAAGGAGTATCAGACCACTGCAAATCTACCAAGACCTGGCCGTCCCTCTAAACTTTCAGCTCATACAAGGAGAAGACTGATCAGAGATGCAGCCAAGAGGCCCATGATCACACTGGATGAACTGCAGAGATCTACAGCTGAGGTGGGAGACTCTGTCCATAGGACAACAATCAGTCGTATATTGCACAAATCTGGCCTTTATGGAAGAGTGGCAAGAAGAAAGACATTTCTTAAAGATATCCATAAAAAGTGTCGTTTAAAGTTTGCCACAAGCCACCTGGGAGACACACCAAACATGTGGAAGAAGGTGCTCTGGTCAGATGAAACCAAAATTGAACTTTTTGGCAACAATGCAAAACGTTATGTTTGGCGTAAAAGCAACACAGCTCATCACCCTGAACACACCATCCCCACTGTCAAACATGGTGGTGGCAGTATCATGGTTTGGGCCTGCTTTTCTTCAGCAGGGACAGGGAAGATGGTTAAAATTGATGGGAAGATGGATGGAGCCAAATACAGGACCATTCTGGAAGAAAACCTGATGGAGTCTGCAAAAGACCTGAGACTGGGACGGAGATTTGTCTTCCAACAAGAAAATGATCCAAAACATAAAGCAAAATCTACAATGGAATGGTTCAAAAATAAACATATCCAGGTGTTAGAATGGCCAAGTCAAAGTCCAGACCTGAATCCAATCGAGAATCTGTGGAAAGAACTGAAAACTGCTGTTCACAAATGCTCTCCATCCAACCTCACTGAGCTCGAGCTGTTTTGCAAGGAGGAATGGGAAAATAATTCAGTCTCTCGATGTGCAAAACTGATAGAGACATACCCCAAGCGACTTACAGGTTTAATCGCAGCAAAATGTGGCGCTACAAAGTATTAACTTAAGGGGGCTGAATAATTTTGCACGCCCAATTTTTCAGTTTTTGATTTGTTAAAAAAGTTTGAAATATCCAATAAATGTCGTTCCACTTCATGATTGTGTCCCACTTGTTGTTGATTCTTCACAAAAAAATACAGTTTTATATCTTTATGTTTGAAGCCTGAAATGTGGCATAAGGTCGCAAAGTTCAAGGGGGCCGAATACTTTCGCAAGGCACTGTATGTCTCCCTCTCTCTGTCTCCCTCTTTGTCTCCCTCTCTCTGTGTCTCCCTCCCTCTTTGTCTCCTTCTCCCTGTGTCTCCCTCTCTGTGTCTCTGTCTCTGTGTCTCTGTCTCCCCCTCAATTCAATTCAATTCAATTCAAGGGCTTTATTGGCATGGGAAACATGTGTTAACATTGCCAAAGCAAGTAAGGTAGATAATATATAAAGTGAAATTAACAGTAGACATCACACATACAGAAGTTTCAAAACAACATTACAAATGTCATATTATATATATATACAGTGTTTTTACAATGTACAAATGGTAAAGGACACAAGATAAAATAAATAAGCATAGATATGGGTTGTATTTACAATGGTGCGTGTTCTCTCTCTGTCTCCCTCTTTCTGTCTCCCTCTCCCTCTTTGTATCCCTCTCTCTGTCTCGCTCTCTGTCTCCAGCTCTCTGTCTCCAGCTCTCTGTCTCCAGCTCTCTGTCTCCAGCTCTCTGTCTCCAGCTCTCTGTGTCTCCAGCTCTCTGTGTCTCCCTCTCTCTGTGTCTCCCTCTCTCTGTGTCTCCCTCTCTCTGTGTCTCCCTCCCTCTGTGTCTCCCTCCCTCTGTGTCTCCCTCCCTCTGTGTCTCCCTCCCTCTGTGTCTCTGCCTCCCTCTCTACGTCTCTCTGTCTCCCTCTCTGTGTCTCTGTCTCCCTCTTTCTGTCTCCCTCTCCCTCTTTCTGTCTCCCTCTCTCTGCCTCCCTCTCTCTGCCTCCCTCTCTCTGCCTCCCTCTCTCTGCCTCCCTCTCTCTGCCTCCCTCTCTCTGCCTCCCTCTCTCAAGCCTCCCTCTCTCAAGCCTCCGTCTCTGTCTCCCTCTGTCCATCTCTCTTCTCTTCTCTCCTCTCTCTTACTCTCTGTCTCCCTCTTTCAGTCTCCCTCTATCAGTCTCCCTCTCTCCGTCTCCCTCTCTCCGTCTCCCTCTCTCCGTCTCCCTCTCTCCGTCTCCCTCTCTCCGTCTCCCTCTCCCTGTCTCCGTCTCTCTGTCTCCCTCTCTCTGTCTCTGTCTCCCTCTCTCCGTCTCCCTCTCTCCGTCTCCATCTCCATCTCCTTCTCTCCCACTCTCTGTCTTCCTCTTTCTGTCTCCCTCTCTCCCACTCTGCCTCCCTCTCTGTCTCCCTCTCCCTGTCTCCCTCTCTCTGTCTGTCTCCCTCTTTCTGTCTCCCTCTCCCTCTTTCTGTCTCCCTCTCTCTGCCTCCCTCTCTCTGCCTCCCTCTCTCTGCCTCCCTCTCTCAAGCCTCCGTCTCCCTCTGTCCATCTCTCTTCTCTTCTCTCCTCTCTCTTACTCTCTGTCTCCCTCTTTCAGTCTCCCTCTCTCCGTCTCCCTCTCTCCGTCTCCCTCTCTCCGTCTCCCTCTCTCCGTCTCCCTCTCTCCGTCTCCCTGTCTCCCTCTCCCTGTCTCCCTCTCTCTGTCTCTGTTTCCCTCTCTCCGTCTCCATCTCCATCTCCCTCTCTCCCACTCTCTGTCTTCCTCTTTCTGTCTCCCTCTCTCCCACTCTGCCTCCCTCTCTGTCTCCCTCTCTCTGTCTGTCTCCCTCTCTCTGTCTGTCTCCCTCTCTCTGTCTGTCTCCCTCTCTCTCTGTCTCCCTCTCTCTCTGTCTCCCTCTCTCTCTGTCTCCCTCTCACTGTCTCCCTCTCTCTGTCTCCCTCTCTCTGTCTCCCTCTCCCTGTCTCTGTCTCTCTGTCTCTGTGTCTCCTTCTCCCTCTTTCTGTCTCCCTCTTTCTGTCTCCCTCCCTCTCTCCGTCTCCCTCTCTCCGTCTCCCTCTCTCCGTCTCCCTCCATGTGTCTCCCTCTCTCTGTGTCTCCCTCTTTCTGTCTCCCTCCCTCTCTCCGTCTCCCTCTCTCCGTCTCCCTCTCTCCGTCTCCCTCTCTCCGTCTCCCTCCCTGTGTCTCTGTCTCCCTCTCTCTGTCTCCCTCTCTCTGTCTCTGTCTCCCTCTCTCTGTCTCCCTCTCTCTGTCTCCCTCTCTCTGTCTCCCTCTCTCTGTCTCCCTCTCTCTGTCTCCCTCTCTCTGTCTCCCTCTCTCTGTCTCCCTCTCTCCCTCTTTCTGTCTCCCTCTTTCTGTCTCCGTCTTTCTGTCTCCCTCTTTCTGTCTCCCTCCCTCTCTCCGTCTCCCTCTCTCCGTCTCCCTCCCTGTGTCTCCCTCTCTCTGTGTCTCTCTCTCTCTCTCTCTCTCTCTCTGTGTCTCTCTCTCCCTGTGTCTCCCTCTCTCTGTCTCTGTCTCCCTCTCTCTGTCTCTGTCTCCCTCTCTCTGTCTCCGTCTCCCTCTCTCTGTCTCCGTCTCCCTCTCTCTGTCTCCGTCTCCCTCTCTCTGTCTCCCTCT